>NW_027248613.1:0-68581 GCF_031021105.1 Erythrolamprus reginae | reverse complement strand
ACAGGACCACATGGGTTTGAGGTCCTGGGCAACATATGGAGGAGAGAGATTGAGGTATTTATACCCTCTCTTGGGCCTTGCCCTTAAGCTTCCTGTTCCTGTGCAAGAAATGTATTCTGTTGGCTTGTCAGACTCCCAGGTTATGCAGCAGTCATAGTTAACTTTGTAAGTTATCTGAGTCTCAGGCATGGTTGAAGCTTGCTAATGAAATGAAGGGGCTTGTCCTATTGTGGCTGAATGATTTTGCCCTCGTTTAGATCTTTCGTGAGGGCTAATCGCATCACTGAGGCTGAAGATCTTTTGTCTTGTAGATAGGCTGGTCCAGTCCTGCTGGGGCTATTAAGAAAGGTGGGGGCTGTTTTCCAAGAGCAAGTTTCTCCTTTAGGGAAATATAATATTCTACCTTTTAAATATTTCTCCAAATATTTCATTCTTCTAAGACAGGGTTGTGTGCTAGCTTTCCATAGGATCACTAAACAAACTGTAACAAGTTGAGGATTACCTGTAACAATGTTCACCTATTTCCAGTGATGGGCTCCTACGGGTATGGTCAGGTACTCAGTACCGGTAGCAAAATTTTGATTTTTTTTTCTTTTCTTTTTTCCCTTCTGGGCTCTGGGTATGTTTTTCCTGTCGCAATAAATGAGGTTGAATGGGTATAATTTTAGAAGAGCTGTGTGTGCGTGTGTGTACATACACTTTATGTAGTAGATAATCAGGGGTGGGCTACTGCCCGGACGGGGGGTGGGAGGCAGTGGGGTAGCAAAAATGGAACTCCACCCCCAGAATACCCAATTTGCACTGAAAGATGTTGAAACAAAATGCATAAGCCACGACCACAGTGTGGTAGTAAAAAATTTGGTAGCCCATCACTGCATCTATCTCCTTCCCACTGAAGTACTAGCTAGGAAGAGAAACTTTGGGATTCCTGCAGATGTGGAAGAAGGACATAACTATGCTCGCCATTTAGATTTATTAGTTATTAAAATTCTACTGTACAATTTGTGATTTTGTATGTGTGTGTGTGAGAGAGAGAGAGAGAAAGAAATAGACAGACAAAGACAGAGAAGGGGAGGGGAACATTAGAGTTAGCCTAACCTCCAACAGCTATACTAGACCAGAAGTTTCCAACCTTGGCAACTTTAAGACTTGCGGACTTCAACTCCCAGAGTTGAAATTGACTGAGGAGTTCTAGGAGTTTAAGTCCACAAGTCTTAAAAGTTGCCAAGGTTGGAGACCCTGTACTCAGGGATGGGTTGCCACTGCGCATCAATAGCAGCCCCAGGACCGGCTGAAAGTCATGACAATTCCTGTGCGCAACGTCCAGGGGGACTCCAGTCTTAAAGTTGCTAAGTTTAAAGAGCCCTCCTTTAAGGCTTCTTTTCCACTTGATCCAGTGATTTTGGGAAAAATTGGGTGCTCAGAATGGAATCTTGTCTTTAAGATATCTTCCCAGCATGCCAAGCAAGTATGGGGGTGCCCCGGTCTTCCCCATGGACAATCAGTGGCCTGGATGATTTCTCTGTAGGAAAGACACTGCTGGCAATGCTGCTAGGAGCTCTCTGGTGGAAACCAGGAGTGAGAGGTTGAGGGATCCCTCGTGAAAGTGAATGGGATTCAGAGATACCAAGTTTGAGTTCGGCTCTGCCCCGACTTCTGATGGCCTATCAGCTGGAAGGTGAGGTGGCTGTGTCAATCTAGTCAAAGGCACATCCTGGATGGATCTTGTGGCACTCAGTAGTTTGAAGGCAGATTCTTACCAAAAGGCCCCCAAAAGGTCCATTTCTGCCTTGTTCCATTGGGCGGATTCTCTCCAACCCCTGAGCTAAAACAGAATTCATCTCGTTGGGGACCCCAATTTAGACCTGCAAGAGGGCCGCTTTCTTGGTCTTAAAGAGCCAGCCAGGTGGGGCTAGATCTCACGCAGTTGGGACATCCCTTCTCCACCAGAGACCCTGGAAGAAAAGTTAGTCCTACCCCAAAATAATGGCAATTAATCCTGTGCACAGAGCAGATGGGCGGGCCCCCAAAAATGTGCTGGCGATTATGCTGGGCATTTTCAGATCAGGATAAATCTGGAAAAATTTCCCCTTTTTTTCAAAGGAAAGTCAAATTAACTTTAACTATAGCAAGGAATGTGTTTGGCAGGATGCCAGTTACCTTATGTAGGAAGAAGGACAACTGCATCCCATCTGATCCCACCCCTCAAAACAACATTTCATCGAAGGTTTTTCTAAAAAGATCAGTAGGATCCATTTAAAAGGTGACAGGATTTCATCCCACAATTGAAATTTTCCTACTTTCCTGCATGGGGAAAAGAGCTCAAGCAGGTCAAAGGAATTCCTGATTGTGGGAACGCGGGAACTAGTGTCTTGGAATGTGCGTGCGAAAAGCATAGACCTTGAGCATGACACGTATGATGACCCAGTTTCTCTAGCAACATTCTCCTTCCCAGCACTCTTGTCTTGCCTTCTTTGCTGCTAGCCTAAGAAAAGTGCAAACGTTATATATCACGAGGTGGGCTGATGGGACCTTTCTCTCGCTCTCGCTTTCTTTTTCTCATGAATCAGCACTTTGAAATGTAGCCCAGGTTGTGTGATTTTTATTGGTTATATTTTGTACGCTTAATACGTTATGAATTTGAATTGGTGTAACAGACCCATGTGAAATGTAGCATCGTAGAAGCCTGCATTTCTGTGTCTGCTTTCAATAAAAGGGTCATCCTGAATTGAATCTAGGTTGTCTCGCCAAAGAGAAAAAGTTGTTTTCAAGTTTCTTGTCCGAGGTTTTTTCTCTCAATTGGATTTATTTATTTTATTTTATTTATTTATTTATTTTGTGACTAACGCGCAGTCAGTTGCCAGCTGCGAGCCTCCGTAACCCCATACCTGATCTTAAGAAAGAACTTTCCTCTGCGCAAATCCAAAGAGATTTCTTGGGGCAACTTTTCAGCACCATAAAATAGTGCACTCTGTCAGAGGTGGGAACTTCCCCCCCATTCCAATCATTCTGTTTGGGCTTTGTGGGAAATTCTAGACAAGCATCAAGACCAACAACCAGAGGTAAGGAATCAAATATTTTGGTCTATAACATCACCACTTCAGAGAGTTGTGCTAGCAGAAGGGGTCCTGGGAACATAGCAGCCACCTCTACCATCATTGACATCAATGACTAAACTCAGGAAAAAACCCTGGAAATTCAGGTGCTGGACTGGAGGGTTTTGTAGCAGTTCCTGCCCATCCTATTCCTAGTGATGCAGAGATGAATTTGAGAATGTGGAGTGGAGATCTGTTTCCTGAGCCAGGAAGATGACAAGGAGTTGAAAGTGAAAAATATTCAAACAGGTTTTAATAGTTTATCATTTATTATTTTTAAAAATGCCTCCATACTAGTCTTTTCTAAGAACACCACAAAAAGGTCTCTCCCTCTGGGTAATCATTCCTTTGCTTTGGCCTGATAATTTCTTTTCTTCCAGCTTGTTCATAGCTAGCAAAATGGCAATGCCAGAAAGTGAGACTTCAGTCCTTACTGTGTGTTGTCCTCCAACTTCTTTTTTCTTTGCTCCCAAGGGAAAAGCCCACAACTGAGGTGATCATGCCAAGTAGGAGGGAATCTGCATAGTCCCTCCCAACAGCCACATTGTTGAGGGGAAATCTCTCTGGAGGATCTAACTCAGGTCACATCAGGGTTGGATTGCCTGAATGATGTGAGGTCCTAGAAGTTCCCAACTGCCTCCATCTTCTGTTACACTCAAACTGTTTCAATCAAAGAGATTTATTCCCCGTTCCCTTCCTAGTCAGCTGAATTCAAATTCCTCATTCATTGGGATCGGCTTCATTTTGTTCTTGGGCAGCAGATCACACCATAGTAATCCCTTCTTTTTATTTAGGAGACTAATGTGGACACCCATCTTATGCCCAACATTCCTGGGCGGGTCAGTGCTTAAGAATAAAATATAAAAGCCAACAAAATGATAGTAATCACAAACCGTGCAGCGTATCATACCAACAAAACCATTCTCCCTCCACACCTTCTGAACTCTAGTCTCAACTTACCCCATACGTTAGAGGAAGAACCAACTGTTTGACGAGTCCATTTCACCCAATAAGGGGATGAAGGGGGGATGATGAATGTCATAGAAAATCCTCTTACCACTTGGCAGGGGCAGCTATGGTCTCACTTAGAACCCGCCCCTGCTTGGGTCCCCTCAACTTTTCAGTCCCAACTTTTCAGCCCTTCTCCTGTTTTGCAGCCATGCACCATTTTCTGTCCTTGCCTCCTTCCTGTTTTTATTTGGTTTTCCCTCTCACTTTGAAAGCAAAAGGAAGTGAGGGAGGAAAGTGGGGAAGAAGGCACCGTTCCCCGTAAGCTGCACGCGTGAGCATGCGCACGCCCCAAAATACCCCCGCCCACCCTTTTCCACGGGTGCACGCTCCCCATCCCCCTGCCAGCCTGCCGGGGGGGCGGGGACGGAGAGGCGCCAACAGTAGAAGGAAAGGGAGCTGCGGCCTCCCCTGCCTCCCCATCGTGCCTCCCACCCCCGCGTGCCCCTGGCCTCTTGGCACTGCCCCCGCTCGCCCGATCCGCCCCCTCTCCTCCTCTTCCAAGAAAAGCGCGGAGGCTGCCTGCTTGAGCCTCATGACGCCGCTTCGCCCTGCCTGTCTCCGTTGTGTTTTCGGGGGGGAGTGGCGGGAAAGCCCTGTGCCGGCCAGGAAGGTCAGCTTTCCAGGAAAGCAGCGTTCCTTTTAAACACGCTGCTTTCCTGCACCTCTTTCCTGGGGGGGAAGTGGCCTCCTCCCCCCCTGCCCAGGAAAGAGTTGCAGGAAAGCAGCGCATTTGAAAAGCGCGCTGCTTTGCCGGAAAGCCGGCTTTTATATTCTTACTCTTTTCCCTTAATATCTTCTCTAAATTTGTTTCTTGTTTGAGGAATATTTCTTTATTTTCCCTTTTACTTAAATACGTACTTATTGAGTTAACTTGTAACCAATTTTGTTGTCCAAGGCATCTCTCTATTTCATTTCTATTGATCCTTCCATCCTTTTCATATAACTGTTCAATTCTCTGTATACCTTTTTCCTTTAATTTCCATATTATCTTTGTGAGGTTACTTTCTTTCTTTATATTTATCACATGCAGCGTCGCTAATTTAGAATTTGTCATTTTTAATTTGCCTTGCCATTTCATCCAACTTTCTATAATCGCTTTAGTTGGATCTATTAATCTATTTAGTTCGATCTTGTTCCATTTCCTAAATAATAATTCTTGATTCTTAATGTCATTAATTCCTTTCTCTAATTCTACTCATGGTTTCTCTTCTAATAATTGTAATTCCATTAATCTATCTATTTGATATGCATCCCTGTAATACTCCAAACTTGGATTTCCCCAACCTCTCTCGCCTTCCGTGGCTATCAGCCATTTTTTTAAAAATTCTTGGTCTTTTATTACCTTCTATCCAAGCATTTAATTTAGTATCCCATTCTTTTAATTTCCTTATTGGGAAGGTTCCATGCATTACCTGTAAAATGTATAACATTTTTGAGATAATCATCATTTTTAATGCTCTTACTCTAGCCAATCTTCTCAAATTTTTATTTCCCCAATTATTAATTTGTTTCTGAATTTTTTTCCATATTAAATTATAATTAAATTCCACCATATTTTCTGGGTTCTTTAATAATCAAACTCCTAAATATTTCATTTTCTTATTCCCCCGTTTTAAACCTGATACCTTCCGTATTTCAATTTGTTCTTTAGGCCCGGTATTTAAACAAATAATTTCTGATTTTTCCATATTTATTTTTAACCCTGATTGGTTTTAAATTCCTGAAGTATTATAATCATTCTCTTAATCATATCTACTGGTGTCTCTGTAATTATTATAGCATCATCTGCAAATAGATTTAATTTTAATTCCATATTCCCTATTTGATATCCCTTCCATTGTTTGCCTTTTCTAATTTTATTAGCTAATGTTTCAATTGCCATCACGAAAAGCATCAGGGATAGGGGGCATCCTTGCTTGGTTCCATTATTTATTTCTATCTTCTCCGTTCTATTTCCATTCACTCTAACATAGGCTATATTTTCCTTATATATTTCTTTTATTACTTGACAAAATATTTCCCCATATTCAGGCTATTACATAATTGAAATAAATAGTCATGATTTATTTTGTCAAAAGCTTTATAAACATCTAACTTTAATAGTCCCATTTTCCTTTTAGTTCTAGTAGCATGGTGCAGCACATTCACTATATTTCTAATAGGTTCATATATTCTTCTTCCTTTTATAAATCCATACTGATGCTTTCCAATTATTCTTGGTAGTATATTTTCCAATCTGTTTGCTAAAATTTTCATCAAAATTTTATAATCTTGATTTAGTAGACTAATTGGGTGGTAGGAACCGGGTTCTTTTAAATCTCGATCTGGTTTAGGAATTGTTACAATTTTGGAGTTCTTCCATGTTTGTGGAACATCTAATGTTGTGAGGACATTATTATACAATCTTTCCAAATGCGGTAGCAAAATTTCTATATACGTTTTATAATATTCTCCTGTAAATCCATCAGGGCCTGGTGCTTTATCAGGTTTTAACCCTTTTAACCACTTTAATTATTTCATCCCTTGCTATGTTTGCATTTAACATTTGTCTTTCTTCATTCAACCTTTCTTTAACCTCTATATCTTGTAGCATAACATGTTCTTTTTCATACAATTTTGCATAAAATTCTCTCATTACACTTTCTAACTCTCTATTACTATATTTCATTACTCCATTTTTGTCTCTTAGACCATTTATTATTAATTTTTCCTTTCTTTTTTTGAGGTAATTCACCATTTGTTTTCCTGATTCCCCCCCCCCCATATTTCTATTCTCTGTTTTACCGTCATCCTCATATTATTCCATTGTTGTTCCTCTATATCTTTTAATTGTCTTTGTAAGTTTTAACAAATCATTCCATTCTTTATTTCTTGTTATTCTTAAATCTTCTCTTATTAATTCTATTTCCCTTATTCTTTTTTCCCTTTCCATTCCCCAACTTTTTTTAATATAAGACTCCATACTGATTAAATTACCCCTAATAACTGCTTTCTTCGTGTCCCAGATAACTGATTGCCTCATTTCACCATTTTCATTTATATTATAAAATTCCTGAATATCTCTCTGAAATTTTTCCCTATTTTTTCCACTTACTGAAACAATTGTGTTATATCTCAAAATTCTTTGTCTACTAATGGAGTCTATTTTTATAACTGCTGTTATGGGTGCATGGTCAGATATCCAATTACTCTTAATTTCTGCTTTTTTGATTTGAATATTTCCTGTTTTATTCATAAATATATAGTCAATACAACTAAACTTATTATGTCTTACAGAATAATATGTTCCTCTATTTAAATTATCAGCATGTAGGTCTGTCATATTTAACCTATTTAAATTTAGTTGTTTCTTTTCTTTGTTGCTAGCCATTATTTCTACATTGAAATCCCCAGCATATATCACCATCCCTTCTGAAAATAAATCCAATTTACGTTTTGCATTCATAATAAATTGGTTAGCATTTACATTTGGAGCATATATTACCGCAAGTGTTATTGTAATTTGGTTTATTTTTCCTTTTACAAATAATAATCTTCCTTCTTTGTCCCCTTTTGTTTGTATCACCTGAAATGGGTTCCTTTGATTTATTAATATAGCTACCCCCCTACTGTTTATTTTTCCTCTAGATTCGAAAATACCTTTCCATTCTTTACTGTCAATCAGTTTATCCGTTTTTTCTGTCACTTATGGGTTTCAGTAAGAAATAAAAAATTGACATGATTTTCTTTCGCTAATTTCAATAGTCTGTGCCTTTTTAGAGGCGATGCAAGACCGTTTATATTTAATGCCATAATTGTTCGATCACTCATAGTATTTCCATTTAACGTTTTTCCCTCCTGTAACCCAGAGTTCTATTAAATTCTTCATTTTTATAAAAGAATCTTCCCACCCAGGTGCCTCCCCCCGAATTTCTCTCACAATGAGAGAAAAGCGGGGGGGGGGAAATCCGCTGTTTTGATCAGGCACCACTGGGGGCACGATTCCACCAAAACTGTTGCTCTCCCCCTAACACCCTTTCTTTAAAAAAGGAAATAAAACCCCACACTCCCCTCCCCAAGTCTCCCTTAATTTGATTAAAATTAAAACAAATATTAAATTAAATCAGGACCAAACCTTAACCTTTTTCTTAATATATAAAACAATCAAAACAAAAATATTTTACAAACATTTCATTTCTTTTTTTGCCTCGTAACTCTTGCCTCCATTTTGGAAGAATCTGGTGCTTCTTTCTCTTTCTCCAAAAGAGCTTGCCTTTTCAATTAGAACTCCTTAATGGGGAATGTTGATTGCAGAAGTTCAAAAAGATTTTTAACCCCCTCTCCTCCTCTTGCACCCTCCTCTTCAATCGCCTCTGTTGCTTTTTCTGCCTGTTGCTTTAAATCCGGATTCAAACCAAGTTTTGCCAGCATTTCCTTCCCTTGCTCCAACGACTTTGTTCGGTACATTTTCCCCTCTCGAAAGACCATTATAATTGCCGGATATTGCCAGCTGAAATGAATGTTTCCCTTAAACAAAGCTTCTGCTATCGGACGCATCTGGCTCCTAGCTTCCAGGTTCCAAAGTTTTAGCTTTTTACTTAGTCCAGTTTATTTGAGACTCCAAGAGGTTCAATGGGGTTTAAAATCCAAAGTTTATTTTTTTCATTTGAGGAGCATTCAGAGTTCAGCGGAGCGTCTACACCAGTGATGGCGAACCTATGACACGCGTGTCAGCACTGACACGCGTAGCCATTTTCAGTGACATGCGGCCACTAAGGAAGTCAGGTGTCCATTTTTCCAGAGGAAGAAATATCGTCGCTTCGTGTTCTCTTTCATTGAGTGAGCCGATTCTTTCCATTGCAATGAAACCTGTTCCTTCCAAAGAGCCCCTTCCGGGAACGGAGCTGGGCTGAAGGGTTTTTTTTACTCGTCTCCGAGGGAGCAATACTGCGGTTTGTCCAGCAGATGGCATTACAATCACATTCATCGCTCGCACAGAAAATGGGTCTTCTAAGAACGAAGTCGCCGCCTTTTGTCTTACTGCCTCTCGGGGATCATTAAGTCTCCACCATCAGACATTACGTGGAACGCGCGGCTTCCCAATGTTTGGGGGTGGGTAGGTGAAAGAGGGCCGTCAGATGCTGCACAAAACGCGGGACTTCTTGAGATCCAGGTCAACCTCGACCGGATTTTAAATCTTCGAACCAACTGCAGTTCAGAAATTTCAAACAATAAGAGGAACGATGGAGGGATTTGGGGCACCCGCGTGTGAGGGGGGGACGTTCCCATAGCTCTTCCATTCACTCTTCCGGATGAAGCTCCCCCTCCCTCTGTTCGATTTTCTATGCCAGGAATTGGGCCTTTGCTTTCTTCCCGCAGCTTCAGCTGGGCACAGGCTGGAGAGGGCCTTGCTCCTTGGGCTATTCCCGCTTCTCGCCGAAAAGAGAGAGGCTGGGCTGCCCTTCGACGTGCGCCCCCCCCTTTTCAAAGCCCATGGGATCTTTCTTTCTTTCTTCTTTTTTCTTTCTTTCTTTCATTCTCTCTTTTTCTCTTTCTTTCTCTCTCTCTCTCCTTCCTTCTCTCTCTGTCTCTTTCTTTCTGTCTTCCTACCATCTTTTTTTCTTTCCTTTGTTTCTCTCTCTTTCTCTCTCTCCCACTTTGTTTCTTTCTATCTTCCTTCCTTCGTACCTTTTTTTCTCTCTCTCTCTCCTTCCTTCCTTCTTTTTCTTTCTTTCCTTCCTTACTTCTTTTTCTCTCTCTTTCATTCTCTCTTCCATCCTTCCCTCCTTCATTTTTACCATCTCTCTCTCTTTTTCTTTCTATCTAACTTCTTACCATCTTTCTTTCTTTCCTTTCTTTCTCTCCCTCTTTCTCTCCCTCTTTCTTTCTGTCTTCCTTCCTTCTTACCATTCTTTCTCTCTCTCTCCTTCCTTCCTTCCTTCCTTCTCCCCTCTGCTCCCTCCCTTCCTCCTTTCGTCTCCTCCTTCCCTCCCGTCTTTTCCGTTCTTTTGAAGTTTGCTCTTTGCTTGCTTTTTCTGTCAAACCTTTGCAAGGATATCTGTCTCAGGCTTGTGGAAATAACCTGCAATTCACATGAGAATTCGCCGTTTCAGTGAGTCCTGCAGGAGTTTTTTTTAAAAAAAGAGTCCGGGGACTATTCCACAAAGTGAAAGTAAGACTCGGCGAAGCTTGTTTGTTGACTTGAGGTCAAAGCTTGAGAATGTAGAAAGGTGCCGCTTGGAGAATCAAGAGGAGTGCCACTATGAACGGGAAATTTGGAGTGCCTGGAATCGGTTACCAGACACTTTTAGCACAAAATTATGTTTTTTTTCTCAAGGTGACACACCACCCGAGTTATGCTCGGTTTTTTGGCGAATTTTGACACAATAAGCTCAAAAGGTTGCCCATCACTGGTCTATAAGCCTCGACGCAAACGGAAACACCTCATCAAGTTTTCTTCAAGCTCCTTATAACTTTCAGTTTTTTCTTTCCAAAGTTTCTTATTTTCCAGAAGAAGTTCATTAATTTTTATTTGTAATTCTTCTTTTTCGTTCTGGAGTTTCGAAATTTCCATTGTATTCCTGCAAATAATGAAGACCAGAGAGAAATTAGCCCCCAGGGTTTTTTTAAACTTGAATTATCAACCTTTTTATTCAATTTTTATTAAATACACATTAAAAATACCTTATGAAATTATGAATGTCATACAGACAGGGTGAACTTAATAGGATTGTGCAAAGATTTGATGAACTATGTGAAGACTTACGAGCCTTTCCTCTGTAGTTTCTGGTGGCTATCTAAAAATTTCTCACCTCCACTGCAACTTGTAATGTTCTCGGCAGAGCTCCTCATTTTTATCAATATTTTCAATTTTTTGGAATGTGGTTTTTTCCATTTCTATTTTCATTTCTTCTTTTTCTCTGGTAATTTTTTCTATCACTGCTATTTTCCTGCAAAATATAAGGACCAGAGAGATATTAGCCCTCTTGCAATATAGAGGTGGGAGGAGTGGAGGAGACCATATCTAGGGTAGCACAGGGACGGAATATCCCGGTTTTGCTGGGGAGAGGCAGATATGTTGGGAGACATGGGGTAGGCTGCTCTCGGGGAACAAGAGCTCGCTGCTTGAAAGCAATCCCTTGTTCCGGCCCCATGAGCTTAGCTCGGGGTACTGGCGACAAGCGAATCTCGAACCATAGGCTCAGGCTGTTGATATTCAATGCTGACCTGACATGTGCTACTGAGATCTGGCTGGGCCCAGAAGGAGGAGTCCATCTCTCTGAAATGTGCCCAGCTGGGTTGCAGGTGTGGCACCAGCAACGACCCCAGGGAAGGTGGGATGAGTGGCTATTATAGCGAAAAAGACCTTCAGCCTACGCAGGCTCGCTGCTCCTGAGATTACGGGTTGTGAGTCCCTCTTTGTGAAGTTGAACCTAGGGGTTCAGGTGGGCTTGTTGCTCATGTACCTGCCTCCCAGCTGCGTGTCAACAGCCCTGCCTGTGCTACTCGAGGAGGTAGCTGGGCTGGCAGTGGAGTTCCCCAAGCTTATTGTCTTGGTGGACATTAACCTGTTGCTCGGAGAATCCTCTGGATTGGTGCAGGGGTTTATGGCCACCATGGCAACCATGGACCTGACCGAAGTAATTTAGGGTGTAACTCATGAGGGGGGCATGCTCCTGACATGGTATTCCCCACAGAGCAGTTGAGCAATGATCTGAAATTAAGGGTCTTAAATATGTTGCCTTTGTCATGGTCAGATCATTTTCTGCTACGGCTTGATTTCAATTCTTCAATCCTCCTCTGCAGGGAGATGGAACTGATTAGGGGATTCCTTCCCAGGCACCTGATGGACCCAGAAAGCTTTCAGAGGATATTTCCATTTTCTAGTCCATTACTCTAGGGGGGAAAGAAGATCATCTTTCAGCTGTGGCAAGTGGCACGTTTGCCTGTTGCACCAGTTGCGGCCTTATTTGGACCGGGAGTCTCTACTCACAGTCGCTCATGCCTTTATCACCTTGAGATTCAACTACTGCAATGCTCTCTACATGGGGCTTCCTTTGAAGAAAGAGTGTTTGGAAAATTAAAATTGTGCAAAATGTGGCCGTGCAAATGGTCATGGGCATTCCTAGACATGCCCCTCTTTCTCCAACATTACGTGGATTGCATTGTTTGCTGATTGGTTTCTGGACACAATTAGTGTTGGTAATGACCTATAAAGCCAAACATGGCATCGGTACTTGGCGGTACTTGTGGGACCGCCTTCTGCTGCATCAATCCCAGCAATTGGTGAGGTCCCACAGAGTTGCCCTTCTCCAGGTCCCATCAACTAGACAATGTCGTTTGGTGGTGCGTAGGTGAAGAGCCTTTTATGTGGGGGCTTCTGAATCAGCTCCCCCTGGAGATTCGCTCTGCCCACCCCTTCATTTATGCCACCAGGCTTGGGGCAGTTAGATCTCAGTCCCCCTGGCCGACCAAATGTTTGTATGGCTGTTGTTTGAATGGGTATGACTGATTTTTAATATAATTGAGGGTTTTAGATTGTCTCTATAGTTTTAATTTAATTGGATTTGCTATTGTATTTGTATTGTATATGTTTTTATATGTTGTAAGCCACCCCGAGTCCTTAGAGAGGGGCGGCATATAAATCCAATTAATAAAATAAATAAAATAAAAATAAACATTTCTCACCTATGCAGTTCTTCTTTCAACTCATTAATTTCTTGGAGGAGCTCTACTTTCTTGATGGCATCTTTTTTAATTTTTGTGCTTAGGCTTTCATTTTCTTTTATAATTTTTTGAATCTCGTCTTCTTTCTCTGAAATAATTTTCCTGTAAAATATCAAGAGCAGAGTGAAGTTAGCCCCCTTAGGTTTTTTTACTCAAATTGTAAAACTTGTTTAAAATTAAAACTAATTGAAATATTGAAGAAACGATGAGAAAGTCAGGGTTGATATCTAAAATTAGCCCCCAGGGTTTTTTTAACTTGAATTATCAACCTTTTTATTCAATTTTTATTAAATACACATTAAAAATACCTTATGAAATTATGAATGTCATACAGACAGGGTGAAATTAATAGGATTGTGCAAAGATTTGATGAACTATGTGAAGACTTACATATATCTCTGCTCCATCACTCTCTTCAAATCAGCATCTGATCTTTGCGCTTTTTTCTGAACAATCTAGAGAAGCCAAAATAGATCATAAGTCAGGAATATATTTCCGTAGCAGCCCACTTGCTACCCCTCACTACCCAATTAGTCACACTGGGCTTTCCCCCCTCTTTTTATGATATGAATTATGTCTCAGTCATGCACACTCAACAGGTTCCTTATGTACTAGATTGCTTGCCTAAAGTGGGGCAAGGAATGCCGGTCTCTGGGTGCGCAGGGTGACGCCTTAACCACGATACCAAACTGGCTTTCTTGGGTTGCTAATGCAAGCTAACAATGTATTTCAAAGGTCAAAACAAAAACCTAAACGGTCAACTGAGGATAAACAGAAATCACAATTCATATTCTATCTGTCTGTCTATCTGTGTTTCTCCAACTACCTACTGTTCTTTCTATCTATATGTCTGTCTGACTGAATATCTGTATCTATCTATCTATCTATCTATCTATCTATCTATCTATCTATCTATCTATCTATCCTATCTATCTATCCTATCTATCTATCCTATCTATCTATCCCTACCTAGCTACCTAACTACCTGCCTAAAATTTCTATATGTTCCATCACACATTTACTGTGACAGCGTATGAACAAATGTTTTCTCTTACCTCCTTTTGGAGATGTTTTATCTTTTCTCTTGATTTTGTCAACAAATTGTTTTCCATCGCAAAATCAGTAATGGAAACTAGAAGACAAAGTAATAGGTGAGAATGCAGAACAGCCTTGACATTTTTATTTCCAAAATTGGAATCTAAACTTGAGAGACAGTGTCCAGAATAGCACATAATTTTAAAATTATATTTGCCCTCTAATTCCTCTACTCTGATCCTTTAGGTAAGGTGACCAGATGTCCCACTTTTGGGCAGGACAGTCCTAATTTTTGACAATTTGTCCCACATCCCGCAGCATTTTTTAAAAGTCCTGATTATTATTTTTTTACTTCCAACTTGACATCGCATCATGGCAGGGCAGCCTCCAGTGAACTCCAGGGCTGTTCTCTGCTTTTGAGCTTTTTTGGTTGCAGCTTCGAGAGCCTCCACAACTTAAAGAAGAACTTCCTGTGTATCTGTGGCGTTAAGGTGATCCCCCAGAGAGCGAGAAATACCCTCAGGACCACAGCTGATGCAGCTGCCTGACACTTAAAAGGGAAGCAAGAAATAACGGCCAAAATAAGCCAAATAAGGGACTAAATCGGATGGGGATTGCGGATTTGTGGAAAGGTTCGGAGTGAGAGGTGGTAATAGTAGAATGACTTGGAGAGAGGAGCCCTTGATGCTGTCTGGTTGGATTGATTTGATTGTACAGTATTTGATTTGATCAGGAGTTCCAAGGGGCAACGCAGCAGTCATTGCATTTCATCAGGAACAGTGAGGACTTGAAAGATGGGTGAGGAGAAAGAGTTGAAGTGGTGGACGGGTGATTGGAGATTGGAAATCAGAGCTCGGAGATAGGAGACCAGCCACAGACTCCCTCCTCCTAATACCAGATTTAGACCTACTTGGGAATAATTCCGGATGAGGTGTTGGAATAGCAAAGGGCAAGGTGGTGTTTTTGAATGTACAGTATATGAAGTTTTGTGCAAGTTGAAAGAACAGAAGACTTAGAGGTGACTAGGCAAACCGGAAGGCCCACGCTGAAAATAAAGGGAGTATCACCAGCTCAGCGGGTTTATTAATTTGGATATAAACGGATTAGAACTATAAGCAATTTGATGACCAATGAGAAACATTGTTGAATTAATTTAGGATTGGGTCAGACTGATACATTAATTAGAAGACAATTGGGTTCTTAACTAACTTAATAACATTAAGAGTTCAAAACTGATCTTATTTAATAATCAATGTAAAACTGTCTAGGTATATCCTAATTCCTATTTCTCTCTTTCCTCTTCTGATATTCATTTACAATTGATTCCATATTAAATATAGAATTAATATAAATACTGATCAAACCTGATTAATCAAAATTACTTAACTATTTATTGGCTACTTTATTTAACATTGCTTTGTAAATGAACTGTCATTGATTGATTTGCTTTATTACCTACTATAGTGATAGATTGCTTGCTTGTTATTATTATTAATTATTAGATCTTTAATTTTTAATTACATTAACTATTCAATATTTGAGAGGCAGAGATATTAATAGACAAACCTGACACATAGCAACTCTTTTTTGAAATAGTTTAAATAAATATAATAGAAGTATATGGTTAATTGGAGTTATATTCTGGAAATATTTAAAATATTTAATTTAAAACTGGCTTTTTGCCAGTTTTGTATTGGAATGTAGTAAGATGTCGATGTCTTCAGCGACTACATTCCAATCCATGGTAAGGATGCAGCAATCAATCAATCAAAATTGTGAAAAGATGACAGAAAACATGGAAGATATGAGGGGTAATATTAAAAGAGTAGAGGATAGAGTAGTCAAAATGGATGGGAAAATAGAGTCTATTCAATAAACATTATCAAAGAATGAGCCAAAAATAAAAGAAATAGAAGAGAAGAGTGAAAAGGTGGAGGCAAAAATGCAAGAAACAGAAACTAACAGGATGACAACTATTAAAAATATGGAAGAAGTTTTACTTAGCACGGAACTTGAAAAACCTGCTCTCTTTCTGAGGTTCCAGAACATACAGGAAAATAAAGAAGAAAATCTTGTAGAAATAAAGGCTGAAATAGTAGCGAGCATTATATGGCATTAAATATGGCAAATAATAAAATAATACTATGCATAACTTTTTAATGTATTATATTTGTAAATTGTACTTAAAATTAAAATATATATATTGCAATACTATTTTCGTGTTCTATGAAACTTTTTGTTGCTCCATATAGACCAAATTTTTAATCAAGAAACACCCCCGGTCAATGGTGTCCTGCTTTACCAATGTTAAAATCTGGCTACCTTTTCTTTAGGACAAGTGTTGAACACAAGTAAGATAAAAAGATAAGCAAATAAATAATATTTCTGTCCTAAAAGATCTAGACGAATAGACACAATAATGAAAAATGTGACTGGTAAATTAAAATCTAAACCATAACAACATGGGCCCCTAAAGACCATACTAAAATAAGTGTTCTATGGATTTTATAAAGACAGAGCTGTAGCCAAATGCAACTGCCTCAAGACTGCCTTGTAAACTCTGGAGATGATGCAGGAAAAGACCATCTCCCATCGGCCTAATAGTTCAGTCTCAAGAGCAGCGGAGTTTCTGCGTATCTCCTGCAGACTTCAGTGTCTGCTGAAACACATTTTCTATTTATATGTGGCTTGCCTTACCTAAAGGCAATACTTGGTAACTAAGTGAAATAAAACATTAACAGATTGTAAAAGGAAACATCAACAGTAACATGGTTTAAAAAATGTGAATCCTTCTGTGTAGGGGATGTAACCATGGACCTGCTGAACTATCATGGATCTATCATAGTACTTGGCTGTGAATGTTCCCCATGAAGAGCCTTTCAATTCAAAGAATATTTTTCTCTTTCATAGCAGAACAGACACGAAATATTCAAAACAATTTCTAGAGGTAATGTTTTTGATTTAGTGTGTGGGAAAAGTTCTCACTTTGTTCCCAAATGCCAATCTGCCAAAGTAGGCCAACAAGCTGCTTTCTCACAGTACTCTTTTTGTGAGGTTGCATGAGATCACAACTGCCTTAACAAAATTTGTAATAGTGATGAGAGCTTCATATGAATCACAAGCTCAACTATTTATATATGCAGCTTTTTTTTCTCCAAAGTTTGATCAGAATGCAGGTCAACAAATAGCAGATGTCTTTTTGGTATTCTATATTTAGTCTATAATTTATCTGCCTTTAAAATGGGGATTGGCAACAGGATTAGCAACAGAATTTTATAGACATTCACCAAGAAGTCTGCCTCTCAGTTTCGATGTAAAAACTAAATACTGAATGCAAACGTGTCATCAAGGCTTGGTGCAAGATGGGAAATGACATCTCAGTGCTTTCTCTAAAAGTGGGACCCACTGGGTCATTCTTCCAAAACTGTGTCCTTACCAGGATCCTCAGGTCTTTCACGCCTTAGCACTTCAGCACATACACGCTTGAGTTTCTCGATTTTCCTTTTCATTTGTTCTTTTTCTATTGTAAAATTTTCCAATACTACCGTTTTCCTGTAACATAATAAGGACCAGAGAGATATTAGCCCTCTTGCAATATAGAGGCGGGAGGAGTGGAGGAGCCCATATCTAGGGTGGCACAGGGCCGGAATATCCCGGTTTTGCTGGGGAAAGGCAGATATGTTGGGAGACATGGGGTAGGCGGCTCTCGGGGAACAAGAGCTCGCTGCTTGAAAGCAATCCCTTGTTCTGGCCCCATGAGCTTAGCTCGGGGTACTGGCGACAAGCAAATCTCGGACCCTAGGCTCAGGCTGTTGATATTCAATGCCAGGTCAGTTGTAAATAAAGCTCCCCTCATCCAGGATTTACTCCTAGATGAGGAGGCTGACCTGACATGTGTTACTGAGATCTGGCTGGGCCCAGAAGGAGGAGTCCCTCTCTCTGAAATGTGCCCAGCTGGATTGCAGGTGTGGTACCAGCCACGACTCCATGGAAGGTGGGGGGATGAGTGGCTATTATAGTGAAAAAGACCTTCAGCCTACGCAGG
Organism: Erythrolamprus reginae; assembly: GCF_031021105.1. Taxonomy (NCBI): domain Eukaryota; kingdom Metazoa; phylum Chordata; class Lepidosauria; order Squamata; family Dipsadidae; genus Erythrolamprus; species Erythrolamprus reginae. The sequence goes on along the minus strand of NW_027248613.1, from coordinate 50,689 downwards.
CTCGCTGCTCCTGAGATTACGGATTGTGAGTCCCTCTTTGTGAAGTTGGACCTAGGGGTTCAGTTGGGCTTGTTGCTCATGTACCTGCCTCCCAGCTGCATGTCAACAGCCCTGCCTGCGCTACTCAAGGAGGTAGCTGGGCTGGCAGTGGAGTTCCCCAAGCTTATTGTCTTGGTGGACATTAACCTGTTGCTCGGAGAATCCTCTGGATTGGTGCAGGAGTTGGACCTGACTGAAGTAATTTAGGGTGCAACTCATGGGGGGGGCATGCTCCTGACATGGTATTCCCCACAGAGCAGTTGAGCAATGATCTGAAATTAAGGGTCTTAAATATGTTGCCTTTGTCATGGTCAGATCATTTTCTGGTACGGCTTGATTTCAAGGCTTCAATCCTCCTTATTTGGCCTTATTTGGACCGGGAGTCTCTACTCACAGTCGCTCATGCCTTTATCACCTTGAGATTCAACTACTGCAATGCTCTCTAAATCGGGCTACCTTTGAAGAGTGTTTGGAAAATTAAAATTGTGCAAAATGTGGCTGTGCAAATGGTCATGGGCATTCCTAGACATGCCCCTCTTTCTCCAACCACTACATGGATTGCATTGGTTGCTGATTGGTTTCTGGACACAATTCAAAGTGTTGGTAATGACCTATAAAGCCATACATGGCATCGGTACTTGGCGGTACTTGTGGGATCGCCTTCTGCCGCATCAATCCCAGCAATTGGTGAGGTCCCACAGAGTTGCCCTTCTCCAGGTCCCATCAACTAGACAATGTCGTTTGGTGGTGCGTAGGTGAAGAGCCTTTTCTGTGGGGGTTCTGAATCAGCTCCCCCTGGAGATTCGCTCTGCCCCCCCACTTCATTTATGCCACCAGGCTTGGGGCAATTAGATCTCAGTCCCCCTGGCCGACCAAATGTTTGTATGGCTGTTGTTTGAATGGGTATGACTGATTTTTAATATAATTGGGGTTTTTAGATTATCTCTATAGTTTTAATTTAATTGGATTTGCTATTGTATTTGTATTGTATTTGTTTTTATATGTTGTAAGCCACCCCGAGTCCTTAGAGAGGGGCGGCATATAAATCCAATTAATAAAATAAATAAAATAAAAATAAAAATTTCTCACCTATGCAGTTCTTCTTTTAAATCATTGTTTTCATGGAGGAGGTCTAATTTCTCCATGGCATCTTTTTTAATTTTTGTGCTTAGACTTTCATTTTCTTTTATAATTTTTTGAATCTCGTCTTCTTTCTCTGAAGTAATTTTCCTGTAAAATATCAAGAGCAGAGTGACGTTAGCCCCCTTAGTTTGTTTTTACTCAAATTGTAAAACTTGTTTAAAATTAAAACTAATTGAAATATTGAAGAAACGACGAGAAAGTCAGGGTTGCTATCTAAAATTTTCTCACCTCCTCAACTTTTCTTCAAAATCTTCCGAAATTTCATTTTTTTCTTTGCAAAGTTTCTTATTTTCCTCAAAAAGTTCATTATTTTTTATTTCTAATTCTTGTTTTTCAGTTAACAGTTTCGAAATTTTAATTCTCATGCTGCAAATAATGAAGACCAGAGAGAAATTAGCCCCCAGGGTTTTTTTTAACTTGAATTATCAACATTTTTATTCAATTTTTATTAAATACACATTAAAAATACCTTATGAAATTATGAATGTCATACAGACAGGGTGAACTTAATAGGATTGTGCAAAGATTTGATGAACTATGTGAAGACTTACATATAACTCTGCTCCCTCACTCTCTTCAAATCAGCATCTGAACTTTGCGCTTTTGTCTGAACAATCTAGAGAAGCCAAAATAGATCATAAGTCAGGAATATATTTCCGTAGCAGCCCACTTGCTACCCCTCACTACCCAATCAGTCACACTGGGCTTTCCCCCCTCTTTTTATGATATGAACTATGTCTCGGTCATGCACACTCAACAGGTTCCTTACGTACTAAATTGCTTACCTGATGGGAACGCACCTTTATGCTGGGCTAGAAAAAAAAGTAGTCTTAGTTAATTTCTTTAGGAAATGTAAAACACAATGGTTCAAAACAATTATGAATCATCTAAATTTTATTTCACTGCTATTGGTATTGTATGTGGCCAAAGAAGCTAGCTAATGTAGCAACGAAGGAACCGACCAAGAATTAGCATCAGCTCTGATAATTGCCATTCTTTTACAGAAATTACAAATAAACTAGTCTGTATAGATGTGTGTATGGATTTCATATATGCAATAGAAATATAAAGCGAATATATATACTACATAAAATATGCTGCACATGCATTATTAACCATTACCAATTGTGAAAAAATCATTTATTTTCATTTTTCTCATAATTATATTCTAAGGTGAGCTGCAAGTATACATTATATACCTCAGCATGTCTTTGTGCCAGAAGAGGAAGTCTCGAACTTTCTTCATCCGGAGACAAAATACCCTATTTTTAAAAAGCAAATTGACAGTGATTAAAGACACTAATTTTTCGATCAACAATTCTAAATGATATTAAACATTGTTTCCTCTTCAAATCTGGGGTACCAACTATATCTCTGCCATCTAATCTTTGACACATGCCTGGAAATTCACACTACTGAAAAAAATAACATTTTACTATTCCTCCAAAACTGAAGAAACTTCTTGGATTATGGTATAAAAATTTTCAAAAAAACCCCAAGCAAAGAAAAAGGAAAGTCCAGTTTCTTCTCGGTTGGATGAGTTCCTGCTGTTTTCCTAACAAGATTTTTCAGAAGTGGTTTGATGTTGCCTCCTTTCTAGGGGAAGAAAAGGTGACTGGGTCAGGGTCACGCACTTGGCTTTGTGCCTAAAGTGGGGCAAGGAATGTCGGTCTCTGCGTGCGCAGGGTGACGCCTTAACCACGATACCAAACTGGCTTTCTTGGGTTGCTAATGCAAGCTAACAATGTATTTCAAAGGTCAAAACAAAAACCTAAACGGTCAACTGAGGATAAACAGAAATCACAATTCATATTCTATCTGTCTGTCTATCTGTGTTTCTCCAACTACCTAGTGTTCTTTCTATCTATATGTCTGTCTGATTGACTATCTGTATCTATCTATCTATCTATCTATCTATCTATCTATCTATCTATCTATCTATCCTATCTATCTATCCCTACCTAGCTACCTAACTACCTGCCTAAAGTTTCTATATGTTCCATCACACATTTACTGTGACAGCGTATGAACAAATGTTTTCTCTTACCTCCTTTTGGAGATGTTTCATCTTTTCTCTTGATTTTGTCAACAAATTGTTTTCCATCGCAAAATCAGTAATGGAAACTAGAAGACAAAGTAATAGGTGAGAATTCAGAACAGCCTTGACATTTTTATTTCCAAAATTGGAATTTAAACTTGAGAGACAGTGTCCAGAATAACACATAATTTTAAAATTATATTTGCCCTCTAATTCCTCTACTCTGATCCTTTAGGTAAGGTGACCAGATGTCCCACTTTTGGGCAGGACAGTCCCAATTTTTAACAATTTGTCCCACATCCCGCAGCATTTTTTAAAGTCCTGATTATTATTTTTTTACTTCCAACTTGACATCGCATCATGGCAGGGCAGCCTCCAGTGAACTCCAGGGCTGTTCTCTGCTTTTGAGCTTTTTTGGTTGCAGCTTGGAGAGCCTCCACAACTTAAAGAGGAGCTTCCTGTGTATCTGTGGCGTTAAGGTGATCCCCCAGAGAGCGAGAAATACCCTCAGGACCACAGCTGATGCAGCTACCTGACACTTAAAAGGGAAGCAAGAAATAACAGCCAAAATAAGCCAAATAAGGGACTAAAACGGATGGGGATTGCAGATTTGTGGGAAGGTTCGGAGTGAGAGGTGGTAATAGTAGAATGACTTGGAGAGAGGAGCCCTTGATGCTGTCTGGTTGGATTGATTTGATTGTATTTGATTTGATCGGGAGTTCCAAGGGGCAACGCAGCAGTCATTGCATTTCATCAGGAACAGTGAGGACTTGAAAGATGGGTGAGGAGAAAGAGTTGAAGTGGCGGACGGGTGATTGGAGATCGGAAATCAGAGCACGGAGATAGGAGACCAGCCACAGACTCCCTCCTCCTAATACCAGATTTAGACCTACTTGGGAATCATTCCGTACGAGCTGTTTGAATAGCAAAGGACAAGATGGTGTTTTTGAATGTATATGAAGTTTTGTGCAAGTTGAAAGAACAGAAGACTTAGAGGTGACTAGGCAAACCGGAAGCCCCACGCTGAAAATAAAGGGAGTATCACCAGCTCAGCGGGTTTATTAATTTGGATATAAACGGATTAGAACTATAAGCAACTTGACGACCAATAAGGAACATTGTTGAATTAATTTAGGATTGGGTCAGACTGATACATTAATTAGAAGACAATTGGGTTCTTAACTAACTTAATAACATTAAGAGTTCAAAACTGATCTTATTTAATAATCAATGTAAAACTGTCTATGTATATCCTAATTCCTATTTCTCTCTTTCCTCTTCTGAAATTCATTTACAATTGATTCCATATTAAATATAGAATTAATATTAATACTGATCAAACCTGATTAATCAAAATTACTTAACTATTTATTGGCTACTTTATTTAACATTGCTTTGTAAATGAACTGTCATTGATTGATTTACTTTATTACCTACTATAGTGATAGATTGCTTGCTTGTTATTATTATTAATTATTAGATCTTTAACTTTTAATTACATTAACTATTCAATATTTGAGAGGCAGAGATATTAATAGACAAACCTGACACATAGCAACTCTTTTTTGAAATAGTTTAAATAAATATAATAGAAGTATATGGTTAATTGGAGTTATATTCTGGAAATATTTAAAATATTTAAAATATTTAATTTAAAACTGGCTTTTTGCCAGTTTTGTATTGGAATGTAGTAAAATGTTGATGTCTTCAGCGACTACATTCCAATCCATGGTAAGGATGCAGCAATCAATCAATCAAAATTATGAAAAGATGACAGAAAACATGGAAGATATGAGGGGTAATATTAAAAGAGTAGAGGATAGAGTAGTCAAAATGGATGGGAAAATAGAGTCTATTCAATAAACATTATCAAAGAATGAGCCAAAAATAAAAGAAATAGAAGAGAAGAGTGAAAAGGTGGAGGCAAAAATGCAAGAAACAGAAACTAACAGGATGACAACTATTAAAAATATGGAAGAAGTTTTACTTAGTACGGAACTTGAAAAACCTGGTCTCTTTCTGAGGTTCCAGAACATACAGGAAAATAAAGAAGAAAATCTTGTAGAAATAATGGCTGAAATAGTAGCGAGCATTATATGGCATTAAATATGGCAAAGAATAAAATAATACTATGCATAACTTTTTAATGTATTATATTTGTAAATTGTACTTAAAATTAAAATATATATATTGCAATACTATTTTCGTGTTCTATGAAACTTTTTGTTGCTCCATATAGACCAAATTTTTAATCAAGAAACACCCCCAGTCAATGGTGTCCTGCTTTACCAATGTTAAAATCTGGCTACCTTTTCTTTAGGACAAGTGTTGAACATAAGTAACATAAAAAGATAAGCAAATAAATAATATTTCTGTCCTAAAAGATCTAGACGAATAGACACAATAATGAAAAATGTGACCGGTAAATTAAAATTTAAACCATAACAACATGGGCCCCTAAAGACCATACTAAAATAAGTGTTCTATGGATTTTATAAAGACAGAGCTGTAGCCAAATGCAGCTGCCTCAAGATTGCCTTGTAAACTCTGGAGATGATGCAGGAAAAGACCATCTCCCATCGGCCTAATAGTTCAGTCTCAAGAGCAGCGGAGTTTCTGCGTATCTCCTGCAGATTTCAGTGTCTGCTGAAACGCATTTTCTATTTATATGTGGCTTGCCTTACCTAAGGGCAATACTTGGTAACTAAGTGAAATAAAACATTAACAGATTGTAAAAGGAAACATCAACAGTAACATTGTTTTAAAAATGTGAATCCTTCTGTGTAAGGGATGTAACCATGGACCTGCTGAACTATCATGGATCTATCATAGTACTTGGCTGTGAATGTTCCCCATGAAGAGCCTTTCAATTCAAAGAATATTTTTCTCTTTCATAGCAGAACAGACACGAAATATTCAAAACAATTTCTAGAGGTAATGTTTTTGATTTAGTGTGTGAGAAAAGTTCTCACTTTGTTCCCAAATGCCAATCTGCCAAAGTAGGCCAACAAGCTGCTTTCTCACAGTACCCTTTTTGTGAGGTTGCGTGACATCACAACTGCCTTAACAAAATTTGCAATAGTGATGAGAGCTTCATATGAATCACAAGCTCAACTATTTATATATGCAGCTTTTTTTCTCCAAAGTTTGATCAGAATGCAGGTCAACAAATAGCAGATGTCTTTTTGGTATTCTATATTTAGTCTATAATTTATCTGACTTTAAAATGGGGATTGGCAACAGGATTAGCAACAGAATTTTATAGACATTCACCAAGAAGTCTGCCTCTCAGTTTCGATGTAAAAACTAAATGCTGAATGCAAACGTGTCATCAAGGCTTGGTGCAAGATGGGAAATGACATCTCAGTGCTTTCTCTAAAAGTGGGACCCACTGGGTCATTCTTCCAAAACTGTGTCCTTACCAGGATCCTCAGGTCTTTCACGCCTTAGCACTTCAGCAATTCCACACTTCAGATCCTCAGCACGTCCACCCCTCCACCCCTCCACCCCTCCACCCCTCCACCCCTCCGCCCCTCCACCCCTCCGCCCCTCCGCCCCTCCACCCCTCCACCCCTCCGCCCCTCCGCCCCCCCCGCCCCCCCGCCCCCCCCGCCCCTCCACCCCTCCGCCCCTCCGCCCCTCCGCCCCCCCCGCCCCTCCGCCCCTCCGCCCCTCCGCCCCTCCGCCCCTCCGCCCCTCCGCCCCTCCGCCCCTCCGCCCCTCCGCCCCTCCACTCCTCCACTCCTCCACTCCTCCATTCCTCCACTCCTCCACTCCTCCCCTACTCTACTCCTCCACTCCTCAACTCCTCCACTCCTCCACTCCACTCCTCCACTCCTCCACTCCTCCACTCCTCCACTCCTCCACTCCTCCACTCCTCCACTCCTCAACTCCTCCACTCCTCCACTCCTCCACTCCTCCACTCAACTCAAATCCTCAACTCTCAACTCCTCAACTCCTCAACTCCTCCACTCCTCCACTCCTCAACTCCTCAACTCAACACCTCAGCACAAGGATTGGGATCTTGGATATATATATGTATGTAGCAGTCAATTATCACAATGAGTGTTTCATGACTTATCCTATTAAAGCAAACCTTTGTCCTAGAATCGCCATGGCTCCTCATATACATGATAACCTCATCTGCTTTTTGGCTGAGAGTCCCACCTCTGAAATGGTTTCAACAGTTTTGATTCTGATGGGGGATCTGAATTTAGCCTATTTCTAAAATACCAGCTCAATTAATTTTTAAAATTAATTTTATCCCCCGTTTACAATCAAAACTATCCTTCCTTCTTTCCTCTTTCATTTCCTCCTCTCCCTACTTTCCTCCTCTTCTCCTCTCCTTTTCTCCAGTTCTCGGTGCCACAGGTTCTGTCATCTTATTTTTTGCTTCTGTGCATGCACGTAAGCTGGTTTTTTTAGCACTGTGCATGCGTGTGTGAAGCGCCCGCACAGCAAGGAGTGAACTAGCAGCAAAAAACCTCAGAATCCGCCCCCTGGATTGCAGGATGCTGTAACTCTCATAATTGTGCGCCAAGCACCCAATTGTAATTTCATTGCAAGAACACTGCAATGACTGCTACCTTGAGGACCAGTCATAAATCCTCTTATTCATTATAACCCTAAACTGTTAATAAATAAATGGTCATTAAATGAGGACTGCATTTAGAGGCAAAGGTTTGGCTACTGAGTGCGATGAGAACAGTATAGGATGGAAATAAGCATGATAATAAATGGAAAGGCTAGTAAATTTTTCTTTGGGGGGGTAATTTTTTTAAAATTTTCCTTCTCTAATCATGTGTATAGAAAAAAAGATACCATTAATTTTAAGTTACATTATAGTATATCATTTTTGCAATTTCGGTATACATAGATTAACCAATGCCACCTCCTTACCATTTGACAGCTGAACAAAAAATAATTATTCCAATTACTTATATGATAAGAAAGAAAGAAAACTGTTAGCCAATATACATTTTAGCCTGTTACTATTCTTAATCACATCAAATTAATTAGATCATAATGTTTCAATTTTCTCAAAATCTCCTCCATATCAATTTTCATGTATACTTTAAACCTTCTTCCATAGCAAAGTTTTCAACATTGCCGCTGGCGACTCACCGCTGGCGAGGGTTGCGGCGTGGGCCGGGGAAGGAGGCCGCCATGTTGGGGCGGAGCCTGCGGCCCCCACGTCATCCCCGGGGGCCGCAGCGTGTCGATTGGGTGCGTGGTCACCCAGAGAACCGGGCAAGAGGGAGGCAGCCCTATAAAAGGGGGCTGCCTCGTGGCGTAGTGCCTCTTGCCCGCCGGCGTTGGACACATCTCTTGCTCCCCCCCGATCTCGCCGCAGGACGGAGCGGCGGGGGGGGGACCAGCGCGCTTTTCTCCCCGAGGACTGAGGTGGACGGTTTGTGAAGCCCCCGGGATCGATGGCGATCGCCGGGGGCAGCCCTGGTCTGCGGGGGTGGAGGTGCGGCGGCGCCCAGCGCCCGTGCACGGGCCGTTCGTGACGACGTCGCTTCATCTTTGTTCGTTGCCGGCAGCGCGCAGGACGGCGCCGGCCGGAAAATTGCAGGATTCGCCGGCGGCTTGCTTGGGAAGGGGAGGAGGGGGTCGGATGGCTGCTGTGCCGGCGCCCCTCCTCCCCCCCACCCCCGTGGCATCGTGGAGGTGGCGGCAGGGCGCGCGGGGCGTCGACGGCCTGCCGGCCGGGTTTGCCCAGCCAATGTGCCGCCGGGTGGTTGCTCTTACACCAGAGCATGGGAGCGTTGTCTCCAAGGGCTCCTTCATTTGTGGGGGGAATGAAATGAATTTGGATCTTCTCTAGCATGAAGCTGGAGACTTGTGGAGAGCTAGAGTTGGGCTGTGACCTGGTGGGAGTTGGGAGATCTGGTGTTGTGTTCCAAACGGAGGACCCAAACCTGTAGTTGTGGGGTCCATAGTTTAATTTCAGATCATGGATGTATATGGAAGGGTAGCTGGTGCCTCCCAAAACCGGAGCCATGCTGGTCTGAACCTTAATTCTGACTGTGGGTGGCAGGGGAAATATGATTGCAAGATGATACATATTTATGGAGAGAGGATTTAATTAAGTTAGCATAAAGCACGTGGGTGTAGCTTGTCACACATACCACAGGCAATGGCCATTCGTTCCATAATTAAACTGCCATGGACATGAGATGTAAACTTAGAGCTATACTTCCCTTGTCTTGCCATGGTTTGTAGAAGTTTGATCTATTTTTTATTTTAATTTAATTATTCATTTATTTGTCAAACATGTATAAGATAGTAGTTTGTATCAACATAACAAGTAATGATAAAATAAAGGACAATAGGACAGTGCTAGGTGGCCTGATAGTGCGCTTGTGTATGCCCCTTACAGACATTTTAGAAACAGGGAGAGGTCAACTATAGACAATCTAAGGTTAAAGTTTTTGGGTTTTGGGGAAGAAGCCCCAGAGTCAGGTAGTGCATTTCAGGCATCGATCACTCTACTGCTGCAGTCGTATTTTCTGCAGTTGGGTTGAGAGCAGTTTAAATTTAGTTTGACTCTATTCCATGCTCGTGTATTGCTGTGGTTGAGGGTGATTCCAAAGCCACTCATCTGAATTAAGCTGTTTCTGGATATATTTTTAGCGTAAAGCCTTTCACCGGTGATCTGGCACTATCACTATTCTCATTGGCATAAAGGCTGTACTAATACATCTATTTTATTTCTTTATTATTAACAAGAATTGGGCATAACCCAACAATCAAGTGCTGACCATACATGAGCAGGGATGGATTCTGTCCTGGATTCTATCCAATAACCTGACTCATTTGGTGCAAAGAATTCAGTGAGATCATTTGTCCCAATTTTCTCCCTTGGGAAACTTTCTTAGACCAGATTCAAAGTTCTGTATATCCATGATAACATTGGAGGATTTTTTTTTGGAGTCAGTCTTGCTCATTCAACTAAGATCAGCAATAGGCCATTCCAGACCTTCAGGGATCAAGTGGTCCACTGGTCTACCACAGCACAACCATTGTGCCTCTGATAGTTGCATCCTTCAAGTATTTATGAACTATACATGCTGGTTAGGAATGCTGTAATACAGCAACATCTGGAAAGAACAAAAAATATGGATAGGTCCTGCATCCCTTTCCTATTTTATAAAACTCCTCTCCAACTAAATCCATTCTGAAATGGTCACTTTTCCCATATAAATTACCACATAGGTTCTATTGTTGAGAAATGCATTGTAATATTGCTTGGTTTTCTAGCAACGACGATTAAAAATAGAAGTAGTCGGTGCATAGGTTCATGGGGACACAATCTGAAGTTAGTTGGGGGAAAGATCAAAGGCCTCATTAGAAAGTATTATTTTACTGAAAGAGTAGTAGATCCTTGGAACAAACTTCCAGCAGACGTGGTGGGTAAATCCACAGTGACCGAGTTTAAACATGCCTGGGATAAACATATATCCATTGTAGGATAGAATACCGGAAATAGTGGAGGGGCAGACTAGATGGACCATGGGGTCTTTTTCTGCCGTCAGTCTTCTATGTTTATATGTTTCTATAAGCTGTACTTGAATTCTTAACTATTAAAGAATTAGCAGTTAGACTAAATTTCTAAGCCAATCAGTGGTCTTGTGACAATTGAATAAAGTTCTAATGTGGGATTTGTTCCATCTTTCTGCTGCTGCTGCAGAGAAGACTTCTTGGAACATGACTTGGATTGTAGTTCAAAGGGTGGACAGAGCTGTACTCCAGCAGAACTATGGAGCATGATGTTTGGAAACACTGGAGAGGATTGGTCTGGGCAGAAGTGACTCAGAACTCAAGGCATGAAATCCATGACTCACAGCCGTTCATTTGATGCCTGTTTGAGGTTACAATGATGGTTAAAAAGTGGTGTATGGATGGTCCCCACACTTAAATCCATGGCAGAGTACACCGTGATCATTTGATCAAATTTTGGGTCCTTGGCAACGACAAAACATTTATGATGGTTGCCGCATCCTGGGGTCATGTGATCACCATTTATGACCTACCCTTGACATTCTAACTAACAAAGTAAAGGTAGACAGCCAGATTCACTTAAGAACTCTGGCCTAAAGAAGTTGTAAAATCAAATAAAACTCACTTAGCAGCAGAAGATCCAGCCTCAATTGTAGTCAGCTATATCGAAGTGGGGGTGTTAGGAGGTTAACATTAATACTATGGTTATAATGATTAAGTTAGGTTGGTCTAGCTAATTCATGCGCTAACGGTAAAGGAGGCATTTTCAGGGGCCTTTGCTTCCCTGCATAAAATTCTCGCTACTTTTCTATTCCCTGGGGGAACGAGCAGGGCCATGGAGCTTATTGGCTCGTCTCCCAGACAATTTAAGGCTGAAGAAGAGTGTGGTGACTGCCTGAGAGGAATACAGGAGCATGGGGCTGCGACGGTGGCACAGCTGGTGCAGCGGCAGGGAAGCGAGACAGCAACAGAAGGCCCGGTTTGTTAGCAGGGAGTATGTGCGCATGGGCAGGTGGTTGGCAGCCACATGGCTTGGGCGGGGGCACAGGGTACCCAGAATGGTGGGCGGCGCCATCGCTCAAGCAAAGGAGTGCAGGTGGGGACCACACGGTTACACGCCCTCGTGTATGGGCAACAAGGGGTGGCTTAGCTCTCCTAACAAAGTCCCGGTGGCTAACTATTTGAGGACACGGGGAATGATCAAGGGATGGTCCTGGGAAAGGACGCAGATGGGGGAGAAATTAGTAAGCCGCTATACATTACCCAGCTTCAGGGGCAGCGGCATTGGGGGAGACCCAGCTTCTCACCCAGCGAGGCAAGGCCGTTTACTCGGCAGCCAAATCTATGGCCTTTGAGACACGGAGGTATGCCAGGCGCTGTCCTGGTCGCACAGTAGTGGATCATGTAGGGTTCCCTGGGCCAGGAAATTGATGTTAAATTGGGGGCTGTGGCAACCGCGTGGTTGTGCTCGGAGTCTCCAGTAACGCAGATGGTGGATTGATCACCGGCCAGGCGTATCTAACAGGACGAGGCCTGGGTGTGAGGGACCCAGTCCAGGTACAGCGAGGAAGCCAGGGAGTGGGTCCCTTTGTACCATAAGACGGGCCTCCACTGAGCAAATAGCGGTTGGGGGCCGTTACAGGAGCATTGGCAGGATATCGGGTGGTATTCCCTCAGCAGTACTGATTGCGGTTTTCAGCAAGTTCTCCGCACAGTAATGAATACGGTGGCGGATCAAAGTCAGTGGGTTTTCGTGGCATTGATTCAAGCACCTGAGTACAAGCGTTTTTGTTTTTGTTTTTTCTGGGAGCGGGTGTATAACACTGTCTTGTTATTCTTATCGTTTCTCTAGGTCCTGGCCCTGCTCCACCGTTACGGGCAAAGTGCGAATGAGCTGCCCTTCTTTCGCCCACAGTAGCAAACTGCGGCCACAGCGTGGCATGTCGGCTGGTTGTACAGCTGCAACATTATCTTCAGGAATGCGGAGGTTGCTGAGTCACTGGGGCTTCGTGGAAAGGGCTTGAGCTCGGAGGTCTCCGTTTGAGACGGGCCTCTCCCATTGGGAAAAGTTAGGAGCAGTGGGGCTGGACCCAGATTGTTTGGTGTGGCACACTGGTGGCTGCCACCTGTTGCTGGTGAAGTGGGAAAGGTGGCCTGACACACGCTTGTTGCGGTACCTATGTTACAACGGAGGTGCTGGAGGCATGGCATGCCAGGTACCCAGGGCGGTGGAGGATGACAGGTAGAGGGTCAACAGAGTAGTGAAGGAATGGGTGCTCCAGATGGGGGGAGGAGGGATAGATCACCCCAACATCTGAGCATCCCAATTAGCTTCATTCAGAGGGGTCGGGGTACATTTGATAGACAAAGGTAATGACAAATTCATAGCGGACCTGCAGAGGTGCCTGCACATTCATGTGCAGGGGGGGGGAGCAGGGGGAATAAATTTATAATTTCACCCCCTGCTGTGGCCGAAAGGGGGCGGAAATGGGCGTAAGCAGCAACTGTGTGATCTCCTTTAGGGGCACCTCTACTGAGGTGAGGGGCGATCTCCTTCTCGGATTACAAGGCTCGACCGGCTCGGGTTCGGGGAGGGGGTCGCTCCTGTGGCTCGCTGCCTGTGGCGTATCAGAGACCAGTGGCGAGCCATCCCACACGCCGTGGGGGCGTGGCATTGGGCAGGGGGCAGGTGTAATTTTACCTGACCCTGCACCCGGCCAAGGAGCTTTCGCCCTAGAGTTGCTCAGTTGAGTTTGTTGGAAAGTTAACTCCGCCCCCATTTGATTTATGCACCTTTGCAGGTCACGTGGTTTAATTGGCTAAATAGTTAATTTGAATTTTGTTTAATAAAAGTGACCCTATTTATACCCACACCTTTGTGTCCGACTGTTACTCCGCCTGCGCCGCAATGCCGCTGGCGACTCACCGCTGGCGAGGGTTGCGGCGTGGGCCGGGGAAGGAGGCCGCCATGTTGGGGCGGAGCCTGCGGCCCCCACGTCATCCCCGGGGGCCGCAGCGTGTCGATTGGGTGCGTGGTCACCCAGAGAACCGGGCAAGAGGGAGGCAGCCCTATAAAAGGGGGCTGCCTCGTGGCGTAGTGCCTCTTGCCCGCCGGCGTTGGACACCCGCCCACCCTCCCTCTGTTACAGGGTGCATATGATGGGTCGCCCTCGGTGGGGCCGAGTAGGAATTTTTTGCAGTCACAAGGAATTGGCCGAATTGTGGCTGTTTTTTCGCCTACTCCACTCTGTGCGTGGGAGTGTGTGGTTAGGGGGTGGTCTCACCAACTAGCGCCCCCCCCCTCAAGGTCACTGGGGGGGGGACGGCCGAAAGGGGGCGGAAATGGGCGTAAGCAGCAACTGTGTGATCTCCTTTAGGGGCACCTCTACTGAGGTGAGGGGCGATCTCCTTCTCGGATTACAAGGCTCGACCGGCTCGGGTTCGGGGAGGGGGTCGCTCCTGTGGCTCGCTGCCTGTGGCGTATCAGAGACCAGTGGCGAGCCATCCCACACGCCGTGGGGGCGTGGCATTGGGCAGGGGGCAGGTGTAATTTTACCTGACCCTGCACCCGGCCAAGGAGCTTTCGCCCTAGAGTTGCTCAGTTGAGTTTGTTGGAAAGTTAACTCCGCCCCCATTTGATTTATGCACCTTTGCAGGTCACGTGGTTTAATTGGCTAAATAGTTAATTTGAATTTTGTTTAATAAAAGTGACCCTATTTATACCCACACCTTTGTGTCCGACTGTTACTCCGCCTGCGCCGCAATGAGGGAATAACGTCATATCCCCCTGAATGCTTAATAACAAATGTTTCTCATGTTAAAAGTGTTTGATTGGCAACATGAATGGATGTGTATTTTTGAATGCAAATCATGCCATGTTGTTGGCTGAGGAGAAAATAAGTATGCATAATTATAATAATAATATAATATTATAATAATAGTTCCTTTACAAACATCTGTGTTTGAATTTCTCTTTTTGGACTTAATTGGGGGCTCGCAACGAGAAGCCCGGCAGAAGACATAATAATATGCTTTTGTCCAAGTTGAAGTGAGAGTTGGGGCTGGTTAGGTCTCACAGAGTTTGCCTTCTTCAGGTCCCGTCAGCTAGGCAATGCCGCCTGGCAGGGCCTATTAGACGAGCCTTCTCTGGCATCCCTGGCTCTCTGGAATCAACTCCTTCCAGGAATTCGTACTGCCCCCACCCTCCTGGCCTTCCGCAAGGCTTTAAAACCTCACCTTTACCAGCAGGCTTGGGGCCGTTGAGTGTGATGCCTAGCTCCGGCCAACGGATTGGAATCTACAAGGGATGAGTGTGGATTCTTGTTTTAATGTACAGTATTGGGCTTTAGATCTGATTTTTAAATTTAGATTTCTTATGCATTGTATTTTTGTACCTATTTTGTTGTGAGCCACCCTGAGTCTGCAGAGAAGGGCAAAAATAAATAAGTAAGTAGGCCAGTCAGAGACATAGAAGTAAGTTGAAGTCATTGAGAATTGGGTACATCAAAAAACTATAGTAAAACATGAAGAACAAAAGTGAAGACTTCTTGTAGTGTGAATGGATTTTGAATATGAAAGTAAATGACCAATATGAAACTGTAATGAGGTAACATGACATCAGTCCCTCAGGACAGAACAGGAAACTAGCCCCAGCCCTAGAGCCCCTGCCCAGCCCTAGCCCTAGCCCTAGCCCTAGCCTAGCCTAGCCTAGCCTCAGATGGCCAACGCACACACACGCACTGGAGCTGACATAGGGCAATGTCTTGTGTACCCTCTGATATGGTTCTACGTGCCACCACACGTTTAAAAAGCGTCCGCTTTCCCGGGCAGCCGGCTTTGCTGGCTGGAGAAGTGAGTGATCTGGGACTGCGTGGCTTTGCGCCACTTCAAACGTTTCTGCGCAGAGGGTTTTTAATGGCTGCGCGGACGCGCACCCGCGCAGCTTATAGGTAACAGTGCCTGCCAACTTGGTAAAAAGAGATTAAAATCGTCTGTTTAGTTTCTAGAAAAAGAGTGAAATGAGATGGAGGTGATGTCATGAGAATGTATCCCTCAAACAAGAATGTTTTGCTGCAGCTGACGGAACATGAGAGTGAATTCTGTGTCAGAAATGTATATTTTGCAACCAGCCTGTTTTTCAAATGTCAACCTCGTGTCCCCACCCACAAAATGTGGTTACATTCGAATAAGCAGGTAGCCATGGCCTGCCCTACTTCCCCAACATGAAGTCAGTGTGGGATGTGATGGGCATGTGGACATAATCAGGGCCAGATTGCGATTATCAAAGCTACCGGAGTGCTGCACACGCAGCTTTGGTTCTCTTGCATGCGGTGTGCATGTCTCAGCGTGTTTTTCCCCCTGCAAAATACTGTATCCAGATGGTTCAGTTCCAAGTGGGGAGAAAGACACTGGAAACATGGAGGCTGATTGTAAAGATGGTTTATTGGTGAACAGGACCACATGGGTTTGAGGTCCTGGGCAACATATGGAGGAGAGAGATTGAGGTATTTATACCCTCTCTTGGGCCTTGCCCTTAAGCTTCCTGCTCCTGTGCAATAAATGTATTCTGTTGGTTTGTCAGACTCCCAGGTTATTTATTTATTTATTTATTTATTATTTAGATTTGTATGCCGCCCCTCTCCGAAGACTCGGGGCGGCTCACAACAAAATAGAACAAATCATAAATAATCAAAGAACTTTAAAATTTATACAAGATTTAAAAGAACCCCATAAACTAACAGACGCACACACAAACATACCATGCATAAATTAAACATGCCCGGGGGAGGTGTTTCAGTTCCCCCATGCCTGACGGCAGAGGTGGGTTTTAAGAAGTTTACGGAAGGCAGGGAGAGTAGGGGCAGTTCTAATCTCTGGGGGGAGTTGGTTCCATAGAGTCGGTGCCGCCACAGAGAAGGCTCTTCCCCTGGGGCCCGCCAACCGACATTGTTTAGTTGACGGGACCCAGAGAAGGCCCACTCTGTGGGACCTAATTGGTCACTGGGATTCGTGCGACAGTAGGCGGTCTCGGAGATATTCTGGTCCAGTGCCATGGAGGGCTTTAAAGATCATAACCAACACTTTGAATTGTGACCGGAAATTGATCGGCAGCCAATGCAGACTGCGGAGTGATGGTGAAACATGGGCATACCTAGGTAAGCCCATGACTGCTCTCGCAGCTGCATTCTGCACGATCTGAAGTTTCCGAACACTTTTCAAAGGTAGCCCCATGTAGAGAGCATTACAGTAGTCGAACCTCGAGGTGATGAGGGCATGAGTGACTGTGAGTAATGAGTCCCGGTCCAGATAGGGCTGCAACTGGTGCACCAGGCGAACCTGGGCAAACGCCCCCCCTCGCCACAGCTGAGAGATGGTTTTCTAATGTGAGCTGTGGATCGAGGAGGACGCCCAAGTTGCGGACCCTCTCTGAGGGGGTCAATAATTCCCCCCCCCAGCGTGATGGACGGACAGATGGGATTGTCCTTGGGAGGCAGAAACCACAGCCACTCCATCTTATCCGGGTTGAGTTTGAGTCTGTTGACACCCATCCAGGCCCCGACAGCCTCCAGGCACCGGCACATCACTTCCACTGCTTCGTTGACTGGGCATGGGGTGGAGATGTAAAGCTGGGTATCATCGGCATATTGATGATACCTCACCCCATATCCTTGGATGATCTCACCCAGCGGTTTCATGTAGATGTTAAATAGCAAGGGGGAGAGGACCGACCCCTGAGGCACCCCACAAGGGAGAGACCTCGGAGCCGACCTCTCACTCCCCACTAACACCGACTGCGACCGGCCAGAGAGGTAGGAGGATAACCACTGGAGCACAGTGCCTCCCACCCCCAGCCTCTCCAACCGGTGCAGAAGGATACCATGGTTGATGGTATCGAAAGCCGCTGAGAGATCGAGGAGCACCAGGACAGAGGATAAACCCCTGTCCCAGACCCGCCAGAGATCATCCATCAACGCGACCAAAGCGGTTTCCGTGCTGTAACCAGCCCTGAAACCCGACTGCCGGGGACCTAGATAATCAGCTTCTTCCAAGGACCGCTGGAGCTGGAGTGCCACCACCTTCTCGACAACCTTCCCCATAAAGGGAAGGTTGGAGACTGGACGATAGTTGTTAAGTACGGCTGGGTCCAGGGAGGGCTTCTTGAGGAGGGGGCGCACAAGTGCTTCTTTATAGAGTGATGGAAAAACTCCCCTCCCCAAGGAAGCGTTGGTAATCTCCTGGGCCCAGCTCCGTGTCACCTCCCTGCTGGTCGAGACCAACCAGGAGGGACACGGATCCAGTAGACAGGTGGCGGAACTCACAGCTCCAATGGCCTTGTACACTTCATCAGGTGTCACCAGATCAAACTCTTCCCAGACAGGTGGACAAGTACGTGCCCCAGTCACCTCGACTGACTCGTTGTCAGTCGACTCTGTTTTACAATTGGAGTCGAAGTCGGCCCGGATCTGAGCGACTTTATCAGCGAAAAATGTGTTAAACTCCTCGGCACTACACTGCAAGGGCTCCCCAACTCCCCCCTGGTTAAGAAGGGAGCGGGTCACCCTAAACAGAGCGGCCGGGCGGGATTCCGCTGATGCAATAAAGGCGGCATGGTACGCGCATCTTGCCGCCTTGAGCGCCACTTTGTAAGTCTTAATAAAAGCTCTTACAAGTGTTCGATCAGATTCAGACCTACTCTTCCTCCATCGCTTCTCTAGACGTCTCTTTTGGCGTTTCAACTCCCAGAGCTCCTCGTTGAACCATGGGGCTCTACGGGGTCTAGCGCCACGGAGAGATCGCAAAGGCGCAATCCGGTCAAGAGCCTCCGCAGCAGCCGTATTCCAGGCCTCCGCAAGAGACTCCGCCGAACTGTGGACAAGTGCCTCTGGTATAACCCCAAGCGCCATCTGAAAGTCCTCTGGGTCCATCAGGCGTCTGGGGCGGAACATCTTCATTGGTTCCGCCTCCCTGCGGGGAAGGATTGGAGCCAGGAAGTCAAGCCGTAGTAGGAAATGGTCTGACCAAGACAAAGGCAATGGTTCTAAGCCCCTTAATCTCAGACCATTACTCAATTGCTCGGAAAGGAATACCATGTCAGGTGCGTGCCCTCCCTCGTGAGTCGGACCCTGTACTACTTGAGTCAGGTCCATGGCTGTCATGGCGGCCATGAACTCCTGTGCCAACCCAGAGGTTTCACCGAGTGATGGCAGGTTGAAGTCCCCCAGGACAATGAGTCCGGGGAACTCCACCGCCAACCCGGCTACCTCCTCGAGTAGCACAGGCAGGGCTTTTGACACGCAGCTGGGAGGCAGGTACGTGAGAAATAAGCCCACCTGAACCCTTAAGTCCAACTTCAGCAAGAGAGACTCGCAACCCGCAATTTCCGGAGCAATGAGCCCACGCAGGCAAAGGCTCTCCCTGGCTATAATAGCCACTCCTCCCCCCCTTCCCTGGGGTCGAGGTTGATGCCATATCTGAAATCCGGCTGGGCAAATTTCAGAGAGAGGAACACCTCCCTCTGGGCCCAGCCACGTTTCAGTAATACAAGCCAGGTCGGCCTCCTCATCCAGGATCAGGTCCCGGATGAGGAGAGCTTTATTTACCACCGACCTGGCGTTGAGCAGCAGCAACCTGAGTCCAGGGCCAGAGTTACACTCATCACCAGTACCCAAGGTTGGGCTCGCAAAGCCAGAACAAGGGACCGTTATTAAGCAACGGCCCCTCGTTCCCCTGGAACGGTTAGCTCTGTGGCCCCCGCCATATCTGCCTCTCCCCAGCAACACAGGGATATTCCGACCCTCTGCCACCCCAGAGATCGGTGCCTCTTCCTCTTCTGTCAGGTGGGCCAAATCTATCATTCACACCACTATCAGTCAAATCATCCATATGCAGCAGTCATAGTTAACTTTGTAAGTTATCTGAGTCTCAGGCTTGGTTGAGCTTGCTAATGAAATGAAGGGGCTTGTCCTATTGTGGCTGAATGATTTTGCCCTTGTTTAGATCTTTCGTGAGGGCTAATCGCATCACTGAGGCTGAAGGTCTTTTGTCTTGTAGATAGGCTGGTCCAGTCCTGCTGGGGCTATTAAGAAAGGTGGGGGCTGTTTTCCAAGAGCATGTTTCTCCTTTAGGGAAATATAATATTCTACCTTTTAAATATTTCTCCAAATATTTCATTCTTCTAAGACAGGGTTGTGTGCTAGCTTTCCATAGGATCACTAAACAAACTGTAACAAGTTGAGGATTACCTGTAACAATGTTCACCTATTTCCAGTGATGGGCTCCTACGGGTATGGTCAGGTACTCAGTACCGGTAGCAAAATTTTGATTTTTTTTTCTTTTCTTTTTTCCCTTCTGGGCTCTGGGTATGTTTTTCCTGTCGCAATAAATGAGGTTGAATGGGTATAATTTTAGAAGAGCTGTGTGTGCGTGTGTGTACATACACTTTATGTAGTAGATAATCAGGGGTGGGCTACTGCCCGGACGGGGGGTGGGAGGCAGTGGGGTAGCAAAAATGGAACTCCACCCCCAGAATAGCCCCTTCTGGGCTCTGGGTATGTTTTGCAGAAGAGACGGAGTAATGACACGGACACAAGAGCTGGATTTAAAACTGGGTCATTTTTATTAAAATAAATTAGCATAATTTATTCAACTAAATTAGCATAAATCAACATATTTAACTATGACCCAAACAATGGACCTGCAGGGTCAAACAATTGCTTCCGGGGCGGAAATGACGTAGTAATCAACATTCCTGGGCAACTATGGGCGTAGCTCGATGCTAGTCCAGGTGAGGGACCACTCCCTCACCTGAGACCCTGCCATGCACTTGCATGAGGGGGGTCCCGCCGGCTAACCCCTACCCGGGGGCTTCAAGGTGCGGGACCCAAAGACAGGTTCCCCACAACTGCTCAGGTAGCACCCCACCATGAGCTTGGAGAGAACCTGTCAATCATCCCCAAAGATGCACAAGGGAGAACGCGCAGTTGCTAAACCACCACCCAGTTTTCCGCCCCTAACCTGCCACGGAGCGGGGGTCAGATCTCTATCTTGGCCCCCCGACTCCCCCCTCTAACTGCGCCAGCTCACGCAGAGACACTGCAGGTCCTGATAAGAAAAAATGGTGTTCCTCTGTTCTGACAGAGGAAGACCAGCAGCCAGGTAAAGCCACAGCTGATCTATGGTGATGCGGGGATGGGCCACAAACACCCCGCCTAACCCTACCGTACCCAGGGCCTTAATAACTCCCCGTCTAACCCGGTGAAGGGCCCTAAGGGAAATGGCGTCCCACCAAGCGATCCCCGTGAGGATCTCGACCACACCACTTGCGTGGAGGGCCGCACAGTGCGAAGCCACCGCAGGCTTCGCGAGCCTGGCAGATCTAAAGTAGACCCCCAGGCCCACACAGGTCCTTGCCACCGAGGTGCAAGACCCACCACCTGGACGCCGCAATGGGATGCAGCCCTCGCAGTACCAACTGGGCGCAGCAATGGGATGCTGCCCTCCCAGCACCAACTGGGCTCCGCAATGGGATGCAGCCCTCCCAGTACCAACTGGGCGCAGCAATGGGATGCCGCCCTCCCAGCACCAACTGGGTGCAGCAATGGGATGCCGCCCTCCCAGCACACATCCAGGCGCAGCAATGGGATGCCGCCCTCCCAGCACCAACTGGGCGCAGCAATGGGATGCCGCCTCCCCGACACCACCTGGGCACAGCAATGGGATGCCGCCCTCCCAGGACCAACTGGGCGCAGCAACGGGATGCCGCCCTCCCAGCACCTCCTGGGCGCAGCAATGGGATGCCGCCCTCCCAGCACACATCCAGGCGCAGCAATGGGATGCCGACCCCCGCCACCGACTGGGCGCAGCAACGGGATGCCGCCCTCCCAGCACCTCCTGGGCGCAGCAATGGGATGCCGCCCTCCCAGCACACATCCAGGCGCAGCAATGGGATGCCGCCCCCGGCACTAACTGGGCGCAGCAATGGGATGCCGCCCTCCCAGCACCAACTGGGCGCAGCAATAGAATGCCGCCCTCCCAGCACACATCCAGGCGCAGCAATGGGATGCCGACCCCCGGCACCGACTGGGCGCAGCAATGGGATGCCGCCCTCTCAGCACCAACTGGGCGCAGCAATGGGATGCCGCCCTCCCAGCACAACTCTGAGCGCAACAATGGGATGCCGCCCCTGGCACCGACTGGGCGCAGCAATGGGATGCCGCCCTCCCAGCCCAACTGGGCGCAGCAATGGGCTGCCGCCCCCCCAACACCACCTGGGCGCAGCAATGGGATGCCACCCTCCCAGGACCAACTGGGCGCAGCAATGGGATGCCGCCCTCCCAGCACCTCCTGGGCGCAGCAATGGGCTGCCGCCCCCCCGACACCACCTGGGCGCAGCAATGGGATGCCGCCCTCCCAGGACCAACTGGGCGCAGCAATGGGATGCCACCCTCCCAGGACCGACTGGGCGCAGCAATGGGATGCCGCCCTCCCAGCCCAACTGGGCGCAGCAATGGGCTGCCGCCCCCCCAACACCACCTGGGCGCAGCAATGGGATGCCACCCTCCCAGGACCAACTGGGCGCAGCAATGGGATGTCGCCCTCCCAGCACCTCCTGGGCGCAGCAATGGGATGCCGCCCTCCCAGGACCAACTGGGCGCAGCAATGGGATGCCACCCTCCCAGGACCGACTGGGCGCAGCAATGGGATGCCGCCCTCCCAGCCCAACTGGGCGCAGCAATGGGCTGCCGCCCCCCCGACACCACCTGGGCGCAGCAATGGGATGCCGCCCTCCCAGGACCAACTGGGCGCAGCAATGGGATGCCGCCCTCCCAGCACCTCCTGGACGCAGCAATGGGATGCCACCCTCCCAGGACCACCTGGGCGCAGCAATGGGATGCCGCCCTCCCAGCAATAGCGGTAGAAACGCCCGTCTCACCGCACACCCCATCTCCCCAGCCAGAAAACAAGGACCCAGCCGCCACGATGGCAGGGTCCCCACCCCCGACGGTACCTTGTTGCTGAGTGGTCTCGGAGCGCACATGACCCCAAGCAACACCGTCGGTCGCGTCCTGGTGGGGTTGAATAGAAGGGGACCAAAGGAGGAAACCTGGCCTAAGATCTTACCCGGACCCTCAACAGGCCGTTCGTACCCTAAAACAGGCCGTTGACCGCCGGCGGGCGACTTCCCCGAATCCTCCGTATCGAGAACGCCGTTACCGCACTAGTGGCAGCGCCTCTCGAGAACGAGCGTTCCCTAATGGCGGGATCCATACTTGGCCTGGCCAAACCCTACACACTAGCACCCACCTAACTGAGGTAATGAGATGGAAGGCACAAAATTGACCTGGCGGCCCGCAATGAGGCCCCGGCCCAACTTTCCCGCACCGTCACAATGTGGAAGTCACCATAAGACCATAACCCCGCCCCCGCCTTAGACAAGGCGAAGCCGGCCAACCTGGACCTAATAGTCCTAACCGAAAGGCCACGCTGCCTAGGCTGGACACAAATATGGCCAGGTACACAACTGGGGCAGGCCAGCTATAGGGGTAACCCGTATACTGCCTACAATCCCAAACAGTTCACCTGCCTGCTGCTAAGCCCCCCAGAGTGCCAGACACCCCCGAGAGTGCCGTAGCCCAGCAAGCCTCTACTCTCCACTGCCCAGGAGCCCCCCGGCTCCAAAGGTGGACAGGAAAAGCCCATGGCGACATACGTGCCCGCGGGCCAGGGACCGAAACTGGGACAACTGACCACGGGACAAGGCATCAGCAAACCCGTTACCTAACCCGGGGACACGCCTAGCTAAAAACAATGCGTTCAGGGACAAGGACCTGTGCACAAAAAATGGCGGACAAGCCGCATGACCCTGTCACTCTTAGAGGACAAGGCGTTCACAACATGGATAACCACTAGGCTGTCACACCAAAATGCACGGTCTTGCCCCTAAACTGCTCACCCCAAAGCTCTAGGGCCACTGTCAAGGGGAAGAGCTCCCAAAAAGGTCAAATCCTTAACCAATGAAGAGGCCCTCCAATCTGGAGGCCACGCAGACCAGCACCACTGGGCACCTAACACAACCCAAAGCCACAAGTCCCTGCAGTTATCAGAACACAACTGCAATGCAGCTTCCAAAAGAAGCTCATGCCTCCAAAGACAACCCATTAAAACGTTCTAATCCCAGCTAGTTCCCGGAGCTGCCGAAGAGTGACCTTCCAGCAGCCCCAGAACCGTACCAAGATTATCCCCGATTTTAGTCAACTTGTCCAGGGGCAATCTAGAAGATTGTACCTCTGAGTCCAATTCGATACCGAGAAAGGTAATCCTGGTGGCGGGGCCCTCGGTCCCCGCAGAGGCTAAAGGCACTCCCAACAGAGCGCAAAGGGCATCGAAGACCCGCATTAGAGCAAAGCAGTGCTCTGAACGCGCAGTCCCCGCCATCAAGAAACCATCAAGGTAGTGAACGACCGAGCCCAGACCGCTGCGCCCCCTGAGCGCCCACTCCAAGAAGGTGCTCAAGCTCTCCAAAAGAGAGCATGAGACGGAGCCACCCATGGGTAAAACCCCGTCCACATAAAAATCACCTTCGAAATGGAAGCCCAACAGCTCGAAGCCGTCTGGGTGTATGGGGAAGAGCCGGGATGCTGACTTAATGTCGCATTTATCCATAAGGGCTCCAACCCCACACTCCCTTACCATGGCCACGACCGCATCAAAGGATGCGTGCCGGACTGAACCAAGTTCGTCAGGAACGAAATCATTCACTGACTTTCTTTTTAAGAAAAGACAAGTGGTGAATTAACCTAAATTCAACACCCACCTTTCAGGGGACCACCCCTAATGGGGACACCCCAAGATTTGGGAAGGGCGGCTCCGGGAAGGGCCCAAGGACCCTCCCCACAGCCACCTCCCATGCTATTCTGGACCGAACAATGCCTTCATGTCCTACAACCAACCTGAGGTTGTCGAACCCGAAGGCTTGCCCGAACCCACATGTAAGGGATCCTGAATCCCTTTGAGAAACCTAGCAAGAGAGCATCCGCTCCCGAGCGAGGGTGGTAGTCCCTCAACCAACCCCCGAGTGTCCTTTTAGGGGCAGGGGCACATCGAAGCGGCATGGGAACCCCGCCTTCCCGCACGCATGGCTGTACATACAAAAGGGGCGAAAACAAGCCCCTCTGCAGCAAACCCATGACATGCAGCGAACTGGTCCCACACTGTGGTGGCCCCCATGTCCAATCTCCCTGGCCCCGACGGTTAAGCTGTCAAAAGGGGCAGAGGCCCTACGGCCTGCGTTGGCGGGGTCAAACCCCCCGCCCCCGACACACCAGGCCCTGGCAAAAAGCTGCCCCGGGGGGGGCCAAACCTGGTTACAGGTGCCCCCCCGAAAAAACCCCAAGAAACTGGGACCGAGTGGCACCAACCGCATTCCCCACCAGCAGGACCCCCCGGAGGGCCCCTTCCTGGCTAGCCCTGGCTGAGGGCCTCATCACCCTCCTAGGCACAGCTACCGTGGGGCTACCACAATATTTAAATAATTAATGTTAGACTATAACTGTACTGAAGTTTGCCTATGACTTCACTGAAAGAGTAGTAAAGGCTTGGAACAAACTTCCCGCTGACTTGGTAGATGAATCCACAGTAACAGAATTTAAACATGCCTGGGATAAACATATATCCATCCCAAGATAAAATACAGAAAATAGTATAAGGGCAGACTAGAGGGACCAATAGGTCTTTTCTTGCCGTCAGACTCCCATGTTTCTATATAAATATATGAAATAATTTCAACCATAATCAGTCTCATTATTATTATTATTATTATTTGTCTTGTTTACACCATGGTTCTTATTTTTTACACATGAATGAACCGGGGCCGCCCAGGCCCCAAGAGGGCAGCAAATGGCCTCTGCCCAAACAGGCAGCGCAGCAGCAGGAAGCTGCCGCCAAGGGCCTAACTGCCCTCCGTTTTTTATTTTATTTTTTATTTTATTTTTTATTGTTCTTCAGGGGCCACGAACCGTGGGGGGGCCGCCACGCGAGCCCTCCGCCCAAGCCCCCACGTCCCCAAGGGGGCTACCAGAACGATCCCCCTCGGACGAAATAGGGGGCGGGCAACAGCCAAACGGCACAAGGCCCGGCATTCCCGCCGGACCCGAAGCCCCCAAACCATTCCACGAGTCTCCGATGAGGCTCTCAAAATGGCGGCCGCAACAGGCGGCCGCCTTTTACTGAGCGGAGGAGGCTCACGCGGGACTCCACCGAAAGCCCGTTGCTGCCCAAGCGCTCCACATCGAAGAGGGGCAGACCACCAGCCTCGGATGGACTGAAGCCTGCTGCCCGCAACAAGCAGCAGCCTCCTCAAGCCTCCAACGAGGCTTCCTAAGTGACGGCCGTCTCCACGCGGCCGCCAAAAGGCTCCAAGAGCAGACAGCCAAGTGTCTGCTCTTCTGACGTGGCCCGGGCGAACAGGCCGAACCTGGGCCTGCACGCCCTTTTATAGGGCTGGCAAGCCCCGCCCGGCCACGTCAGCAATCAGGCCATCTTGGCCTTACTCTCGGCCGAAGTCTCGCAATCTCGCGAGACTTCAGCCGAGATCCAAGATGGCGGCGGCCATGTGTCCGTGTCGTCCCGACCCTCCTGCAAAAGGCACCGGTTGGTAAGTCTGCCGGTGCTATTTCCTGTCGCAATAAATTAGGCTGAATGGGTATAATTTTAGAAGAGCTGTGTGTGCGTGTGTGTACATACACTTTATGTAGTAGATAATCAGGGGTGGGTTACTGCCCGGACGGGGGGTGGGAGGCAGTGGGGTAGCGAAAATGGAACTCCACCCCAGAACACCCAATTTGCACTGAAAGATGTTGAAACAAAATGCATAAGCCAAGCCCACAGTGTGGTAGTAAAAATTTTGATAACCCCTCACTGCATCTATCTCCTTCCCACTGAAGTACTAGCTAGGAAGAGAAACTTTGGGATTCCTGCAGATGTGGAAGAAGGACATAACTATGCACGCCATTTAGATTTATTAGTTATTAAAATTCTACTGTACAATTTGTCATTTTGTGTGTGTGAGAGAGAGAGACAGTGAGAAAGAAAGAGACAGACAGAGACAGAGAAGGGGAGGGGAACATTAGAGTTAGCCTAACCTCCAACAGCTATACTAGACCAGAGGTTTCCAACCTTGGCAACTTTAAGACTTGCGGACTTCAACTCCCAGAGTTGAAATTGACTGAGGAGTTCTAGGAGTTGAAGTCCACAAGTCTTAAAAGTTGCCAAGGTTGGAGACCCTGTACTCAGGGATGGGTTGCCACTGCGCATCAATAGCAGCCGCCAAATTGTGCAACCTGCAGGCAACCACTCTGGTGCCAGTCCTATGGGCTACCACCATCTTTTTTCTTTAATTTTTTGCATTTTTTTTGCTTCGTGCAGACAAGCAAAACCTTGTGAGGAGAGGCGCATGCACGCAAGATTTTGGTGATTTTTTGCATGTAAAAATCACCAAAAACACACATACATGTGTTCCCTTGGAAGATTTCAGCACATTTTTTGCTTCCTGCCCATGCGCGGAAGCCAAATCATGCTGGGGATGCACATGCACAATGAGATAATCCAAGCTGCGTGCACACCCCACCGGTAATAGCCGGTAGTAGCAATCCGCCCTAGCCTGTACTACACTACAGAATCCAGACATCCCTAATAAAACCCACACCAATGCCCACACACACCCCAGGACCAGTCTACCAGCTGTGCCAGCAAGGGAAAATTCACTGCTCCTTCCTCAAGGGGAGGGGCATATTTTCGCACCTCAGTGGGGACTAACGCAGCAGCAGACTCTCCACCCCCCCCCAATTAACAAAGAGGAAATCCAGAAAGACTGTTTGATTGCGCTCTACCCCAGGACAGGCTGAAAGTCATGACAATTCCTGTGCGCAACGTCCAGGGGGCGCTCCACACATCCGAGGAGTTCAAAGCAGGGAGAGGAAGGGGTCAAGTCATCCTGCCATGCTTCCCATCAGGGATTGAGCTCTGGGCCAATTTGCATTGCATATTCCTCACAGAGACACACCCACGCTCCAGCCAACGGGAAGTCTTCTTGTATCATGCGCAGAACGCCCAGAAGAAGCCAACCTTCTCCGTAACGTCAGAGGACTAACGGAACATGCGCAAGAGAACGTTTCACATAGTAATTCCTGGGGAGCGTGGGCGGTAACGTTTCCTTTAATCTCCCCTCCGATATGCAGGATAGGCTGCAGTAGCAGGCAGGGACCACTAGGTGGCGGCTGCTGTGCAGCATCCCAAGGAAAGAGATTCCTCCTGTTAGCAGGCTACAGTGGGGGGCGGGGACAGGACACTTGGAATGAGTCGGGATCTTTAGAAAGGGGTCGCAGTCCAGGTGTGGTTTGCTAGGGTGGGAGTCTTCTCCCCTCCTAGCCACAATCTCCTGTAAGTGCAGTAATTTCTTTCCTTTAAGGCAGGGGTCTTCAAACTTGGCAGCTTTAAGACTTGTGGACTTCAATTCCCAGAACTCTCCAGCCAGCATATCTGACATAGCATAGCTGACTCTGGGAGTTGAAGTCCACAAGTCTTAAAGTTGCTAAGTTTAAAGAGCCCTCCTTTAAGGCTTCTTTTCCACTTGATCCAGTGATTTTGGGAAAAATTGGGTGCTCAGGATGGAATCTTGTCTTTAAGATATCTTCCCAGCATGCCAAGCAAGTGTTGGAGTGCCCCGGTCTTCCCCATGGACAATCAGTGGCCTGGATGATTTCTCTGTAGGAAAGACACTGCTGGCAATGCTGCTGGGAGCTCCCTGGTGGAAACCAGGAGTGAGAGGTTGAGGGATCCCTCGTGAAAGTGAGTGGGATTCAGAGATACCAAGTTTGAGTTTGGCTCTGCCCCGACTTCTGATGGCCTATCAGCTGGAAGGTGAGGTGGCTGTGTCAATCTAGTCAAAGGCACATCCTGGATGGATCTTGTGGCACTCAGTAGTTTGAAGGCAGATTCTTACCAAAAGGCCCCAAAAAGGTCCATTTCTGCCTTGTTCCATTGGGCGGATTCTCTCCAATCCCTGAGCTAAAACAGAATTCATCTCGTTGGGGACCCCAATTTAGACCTGCAAGAGGGCCGCTTTCTTGGTCTTAAAGAGCCAGCCAGGTGGGGCTAGATCTCACGCAGTTGGGACATCCCTTCTCCACCAGAGACCCTGGAGGAAAAGTTAGTCCTACCCCAAAACAATGGCAACTAATCCTGTGCACAGAGCAGATGGGCAGGCCCCCAAAAATGTACTGGCGATTATGCTGAGCATTTTCAGATCAGGATAAATCTGGAAAAATGTCCCCTTTTTTTCAAAGGAAAGTCAAATTAACTTTAACTATAGCAAGGAATGTGTTTGGCAGGATGCCAGTTACCTTATGTAGGAAGAAGGACAACTGCATCTGATCCCATCCCTCAAAACAACATTTCATCTGGAAGGTTTTTCTAAAAAGATCAGTAGGATCCGTTTAAAAGCTGACAGGATTTCATCCCACAATTGAAATTTTCCTACCTACCTGCATGGGGAAAAGAGCTCAAGCAGGTCAAAGGAATTCCTGATTGTGGGAACGCGGGAACTAGTGTCTTGGAATGTGCATGCGAAAACCTATGAACTGGACCAACAACGAAGTATTCTTAGTTAAAAATAATGGGAACTGCTTTGATGTCAGGAAATTCTCATTCCTAAAGTATATATCTATAGTTGGGCAGTGAGAGTTGAATGAGGCTATCTACTAGATTTATAGATGTAAAATTATAATGACCTATAATTCTTTTTTTTTTCTAAAATAAGGAGAATGTGAGATTTTTCTGAATTTTCTAAGTTAAGGAGAATCTAATACAAAATTCTGGACCAGGAAGTTTATGGTGGCTATCTAAAAATTTCTCACCTCCATTTCAATTCATAATAGTCTTGGCAGAGCTGCTCATTTTTATCCATTAAGTCAATGTTTTGGAACGTGATTTTCTCCATTTTCATTTCTTCTTTTTTTCTTGTTAATTTTTCCATTACTGACGTTTTCCTGTAAAATATAAGGACCAGAGAGATATTAGCCCTCTTGCAATGTAGAGGCGGGAGGAGTGGAGGAGCCCGTATGTAGGGTGGCACAAATTCAAAAATCACAGTCCTCCACAGGATCTCTGAGTGAAACAGGAAACTCCACAGCTCTACACAATTACTGCTAGTCAAATTTTAGGGCGAGGTCTTGTTTTCAGGGAAACATGGTAGGTTCTCTAGATAGTGGGAGGCTTTCTAAGGATTCTTGAAGTCATTCTGATATATTCACAGATTCTTCAGGACATTGCTGCTTGGGGTTTTTTGCTGATATTTCAAGCAATCTCTTTTTTCGGCTTCTTTGAAACTCTGACTTGGACTTTTGTAGATGTTGAATGCCTATAATTGATGCTTCAAGCCATCCCCGCACATCTAAATCACATGTTTCTGGCCCTTCTTCTTGGACATTACTTAGTGATATGCCTAACCAACCTTTCACATCCTCAGCGCATTCCTTCGGCAGGTTGGTTAGGCATTCATTAAGCCATTGGGGAAGGGTGTACCCTGACAGCTTACACGAATCCTTTTTTTTTTTTTTGAAGCCAGTTCAGCATATTTGAAATGGATACCTTAAGGTTTTTTGTTTTAAGTTCATCCACTGACATTTTCAGCCATTTTTTATTGAGCTGATGTGGCTTTCTTTTTTCTTCAGTTTTTCCATTCCTTAATGGGCAAGAGCCTTTCCTCTGTAGTTCTTCTCTGAAAAAAATCAGAAGGTTAGCTATGAACTGGACCAACAACGAAGTATTCTTAATTAAAAATGATGGGAACTGCTTTGATGTCAGGAAATTCTCATTCCTAAAGTATATATCTATAGTTGGGCAGTGGGAGTTGAATGAGGCTATCTACTAGATTTATAGATGTAAAATTATAATGAGCTATAATTCTTTTTTTTTCTAAAATAAGGAGAATGTGAGATTTTTCTAAATTTTCTAAGTTAAGGAGAACCTAATACAAAATTCTGGACCAGGAAGTTTATGGTGGCTGTCTAAAAATTTCTCACCTCCATTTCAATTCATAATAGTCTCGGCAGAGCGCCTCATTTTTATCAATTTTATCAATTTTTTGGAATGTGATTTTTTCCATTTCAATTTTCATTTGTTCTTTTTCTATTGTAATTTATTCCATTACTGCCATTTTCCTGTAAAATATAAGGACTAGAGAGGTATTAGCCCTCTTGCAATATAGAGGCATGAGGAGTGGAGGAGCCCATATCTAGGGTGGCACAGGGCCGGAATATCCCGGTTTTGCTAGAGAGAGGCAGATATGATGGGAGACATGGGGTAGGCTGCTCTCGGGGAACAAGAGCTCGCTGCTTGAAAGCGATCCATTGTTCCGGCCCCATGAGCTTAGCCCGGGGTACTGGCGACAAGCAAATCTCGAACCATATGCTCAGGCTGTTGATATTCAATGCCAGGTCAGTTGTAAATAAAGCTCCCCTCATCCAGGATTTACTCCTAGATGAGGAGGCTGACCTGACATGTGTGACTGAGATCTGGCTGGGCCCAGAAGGAGGAGTCCCTCTCTCTGAAATGTGCCCAGCTGGGTTTCAGGTGTGACACCAGCCACGACCCAAGGAAGGTGGGGGGATGAGTGGCTATTATAGCGAAAACGACCTTCAGCCTACGCAGGCTCGCTGCTTCTGAGATTACAGGTTGTGAGTCCCTCTTTGTGAAGTTTGACCTAGGGGTTCAGGTGGGCTTGTTGCTCATGTACCTGCCTCCCAGCTGCGTGTCAACAGCCCTGCCTGCGCTACTCAAGGAGGTAGCTGGGCTGGCAGTGGAGTTCCCCAAGCTTATTGTCTTGGTGGACATTAACCTGTTGCTCGGAGAATCCTCTGGATTGGTGCAGGAGTTTATGGCCACCATGGCAACCATGGACCTGACCGAAGTAATTTAGGGTGCAACTCATGAGGGGGGCATGCTCCTGACATGGTATTCCCCACAGAGCAGTTGAGCAATGATCTGAAATTAAGGGTCTTAAATATTTTGCCTTTGTCATTTTCTGCTATGGCTTGATTTCAAGGCTTCAATCCTCCTCTGCAGGGAGATGGAACTGATTAGGTGATTCCTTCCCAGGCACCTGATGGACCCAGAGGGCT
The DNA here is from genome assembly GCF_031021105.1 of Erythrolamprus reginae. NCBI lineage: Eukaryota > Metazoa > Chordata > Lepidosauria > Squamata > Dipsadidae > Erythrolamprus > Erythrolamprus reginae. The sequence goes on along the minus strand of NW_027248613.1, from coordinate 18,787 downwards.
TTCAGAGGATACTTTCATCTGCTGGTCCATTACTCTGGGGGGGAAGAAACCATCATCTTTCAGCTGTGGCAAGGGGCATGTTTGCCTGGTGCACCAGTTGCGGCCTTACTTGGACCGTGAGTCTCTACTCACAGTCGCTCATGCCTTTATCACCTTGAGATTCAACTACTGCAATGCTCTCTACATGGGGCTACCTTTGAAGAGTGTTTGGAAAATTAAAATTGTGCAAAATGCGGCCGTGCAAACGGTCATGGGCATTCCTAGACACGCCCCTCTTTCTCCAATACTACGTGGATTGCATCGGTTGCTGATTGGTTTCTGGACACAATTCAAAGTGTTGGTAATGACCTATAAAGCCATAAATGGCATCGGTACTTGGCGGTACTTGTGGGACCGCCTTCTGACGCATCAATCCCAGCAATTGGTGAGGTCCCACAGAGTTGGCCTTCTCTAGGTCCCATCAACTAGACAATGTCGTTTGGTGGTGCGTTGGCGAAGAGCCTTTTCTGTGGGGGCTTCTGAATCAGCTCCCCCTGGAGATTCGCTCTGCCCCCCCCCCACTTCATTTATGCCACCAGGCTTGGGGCAGTTAGATCTCAGTCCCCCTGGCCGACCAAATGTTTGTATGGCTGTTGTTTGAATGAGTATGACTGATTTTTAACATAATTGGGGGTTTTAGATTGTCTCTATAGTTTTAATTTAATTGGATTTGCTATTGTATTTGTATTGCATTTGTTTTTATATGTTGTAAGTCACCCTGAGTCCTTGGAGAGGGGCGGCATATAAATCCAATTAATAAAATAAATAAAATAAACATTTCTCACCTATACAGTTCTTCTTTCAATTCATTATTTTCGTGGAGGAGCTCTACTTTTTCGATGGCACATTTTTAAATTTTTGAGCTGAGACTTTCATTTTGTTTTATAATTTTTTCAATCTCCTCTTATTTCTCTGAACTAATTTTCCTGTAAAATATCAAGAGCAGAGTGAAGTTACCCCCCTTGGGTTTTTTTATTCAAATTGTAAAAGTTGTTTAAAATTAAAACTAATTGAAATATTGAAGAAACGACAAGAAAGTCAGGGTTGAGTCCCGTTTTCCAAAGAGAGAAAGAAAGGCAAATGGAGAGGAAGGAGGACAGAGAGTCCCATTTTCAAGAGAGGAGGAAAAAGAGAAAGAGAGAAGGCAAATGGAGAGGAAGGAGGATGGATGGATGGATGGATGGATGGATGGATAGATAGGAATTCTTTCCCCTCTCAGCGAGGGGGCTGCAGGAGAGGCGGGGCGGGCATTCTCACTGCAGAGACCGGCGAAGGTGATTTTCAATGTCGGGTGCGCCGGCGAAGGTTTTTCTTACTTTGAATGTTCCGGGCGGACTGGCAGGGGGATGGGGAGTGCACGCGTGCGCCCACGCACCCGACATTGAAAATCACCTTCGCCGGTCTCCGCTGTGAGAAGAACGGAGAGAGAACAAGAGAGAGTGAGAGCAACAGAGCAAGATAAAGAGAAAGTGAGAAAGAGAGAGAGAGAGAAAGGGGGGAGAGAAAGAGATAGCAAGAGAGAGAACAAGAGAGAGAGAGAGTGAGAGAAAGAAAACAAGAGAGAAAGAGTGAGAGAGGGAGAAAGCAAGAGAGAGAGAGAGAAAGAAAACAAGAGAGAGAAAGTGAGAAAAAGAGAGAGCAAGAGGGGGAGAGAAAGAAAGAGAGAGAGAGAGAGAGATGAGAGAGGAAGGAAGAGAGTGAGAGAGAGGAAGAAAGCAAGCAAGAGAGAGACAGACAGAGAAAGCAAGCACTTAAATAATAACACAGAAAAAAAACCCAGCCCTCACCTGTTTTTATTAATAGTTATGTTTTTGGTTTTGCTGGTTGTTTTAGTTTTAATAGTAATGGATTTTGGTTTTTTTTTAATTATTAATTTCTTTTAATAAAAAAGAAGGGATTTTTTTCTTATTTATTTCTTGTTTGTTTGTTTGTTTGTTTATTTATTTCTATGCGGCCCAGTCCCAAGGGGACTGCCGTTCAGACACTATACTTTTCCGCCCACACCGAAAAAAAATTAGAGAGAACATTGATCACAAGAATGTTATTTTATTCTATCAGGCAAGGTGGATAAGTTCTGTGTCCCATCAGTTTTGGTTTCCACGCAGGGCTTACAGATAGGATTTAGGAAGTGTGCTTTCTGTCTCAAGATTCCTGCTTTATAAACAACCTTCCTATGAAGATTCAAATACCCTTGATCGTTTTTGGTCTCCAGTTATGGGGCTGTGGAAGCCTGCTTGCATTTGTTATGTGGATAAGGATTTTTTTTTTTTTACGTGGCCCTATATACCGTAATAGCCATTTAATACTATTTAAATGTCAGGGTCAGAAATGACAGGTCTGTTGAGATGGTTGTTTTGTTCCTTAGTAAATGAATGGCCAGATTAATGGGGAATAAGAGTAAAGAATAATTGTAGCACCATCGTGTGAAGATGGTCTACATCACATGGAAGACCTTAAACCTTCTCTATCAGTCAGACCAGATGGCTATGTGCATACTTCCTAAAAAAGCTCTCTTCTGCCATAGCTGAACCACTAAGCATAATTTTTGAAAAATCCTTCAGAACCAGCACACTTCCTAAGCTATGGTCGAAAGCAATGGTCATCCCCATCTTCAAAAAAGGAGACCCCTCTCTTGTAGATAACTACAGACCAATTTCACTATGCTGCGTCCCATGCAAAGTTATGGAATCAATGATAAACAAATCAATTACTCTCCATTTAGAAACTAACAATTTTCTCTCTAACAAACAATTTAGTTTCAGAAAAAAACTATCCTGCAACCTGCAGGTCCTCCACTGCAAAAATATATGGACAACTCATCTAGATCAAGGGAAATCTACAGATGCAATTTATATTGACTTCTGCAAAGCCTTTAATTCAGTGGTCCACAACAAACTACTCCTAAAACTCAAATCCTATGGCATCTCAGGATCCCTCCACAGATGGATTACAGCATTCCTGTCAAACAGACAACAAGTGGTCAAAATAGGAAGCACCATATCCACCCCTGTCCCAGTTAAAAGCGGTGTCCCCCAAGGTAGTGTACTGGGACCAATGCTCTTCATTCTCTACATCAATGACCTTTGCGATTACATCACAAGCAACTGTGTCCTCTTCGCCGATGATGTAAAACTCTTCAACACCACCGATAACACAATTACTCTCCAAAAAGACCTTGACGCTGTTTCTGAGTGGTCTAACACATGGCAACTCCAAATCTCAACTAGCAAATGCTCTGTCCTACACATTGGGAAGAAGAATCTAAACTCCAAATACGAACTTAATAATCAAATTATAACAGATAATCCCCACTCGGTTAAAGACCTTGGTATACTAATAACAAAATATTTAAGTGCCAAAGCCCACTGCAACAATATAGACAAGAAGGCTTCATGAGTTGTAAACCTAATCCTACGTAGCTTCTGCTCTGGCAATCTCACACTACTTACTAGAGTTTACAAAACTTTTGCCAGACCCATCCTCGAATACAGCTCATCTGTTTGGAACCCATATCGCATCTCAGACATTAAGACCCTTGAAAATGTCCAAAGATACTTCACCAGAAGAGCCCTTCACTCCTCCACTCGAAATAGAATACCCTACGAGACTAGACTTTCAATCCTGGGCCTAGAAAGTTTAGAACTAAGACGCCTTAAACAAGATCTAAGTATTGCCCACAAGATCATATGCTGCAACGTCCTGCCTGTCGGCAACTACTTCAGCTTCAACCACAACAACACAAGAGCACACAACAGATTTAAACTTAATATTAACCGCTCCAAACTTGACTGTAAAAAATATGACTTCAGTCACCGAGTTGTCGAAGCGTGGAACTCATTACCGGACTCCATAGTGTCATCCCCAAACCCGCAACACTTTACCCTTAGATTATCTACGGTTGACCTATCCAGATTCCTAAGAGATCAGTAAGGGGCGAGTACAAGTGCACTAGAGTGCCTTCCGTCCCCTGTCCTATTACTCTCCTATATCTCCTATATCTCTTCTTCTATTCTTTCATTGATATATTCTATTCCTATATATATATGTATATGTATGTGTATGTATGTATGTATGTATGTATGTATGTATGTATGTGTGTATATGTATATATATATATATATGTATGTGTATATATATATGTGTGTGTGTGTGTGTGTGTGTGTATGTGTATGTATGTATGTATGTATGTATGTATGTATATATATATATATGTGTAGATTGTTCTGAGTTCGGGTTTTGCCCCGTGTAATATTTTGAGTGTCTATGCGACGTTTTGGTGAAATCACATTCACCATCATCAGGCTGAAGTTTCAAGCTTCGTGCTGTTGTAAATATGGAATGTTTGCAACTGCCATTTCTTCCTTGTATATAGTGTTAGGGGTGGAGATTTGGTTTGAATGTAGCAAATAGATTGGGTGACTATGTTTTAGTGATCTGATTGGTTGGTGGAATCATAATTACTTGAAGGATTGACATGGTGATTATTATGAAGTGTTTTTTTTGTTTAAGGCTGGTTTCCAAATCTCTGGTAGGCGGGACGTATCATTCCTTTTATTCATGCAGAGGGGGTGTTTCTCAATCTCTATAGCTTCTAAAGTAATTCTTCTATATAAATTTTCTGTTTTGGAAAGTAATTTAGTTTTTTCAAAGTCAATTTCATGCCCTGTTTTTTTAATGTGCTGGACAAGGGAGGAAGTCTTTTCTTCTTTTTTAACTGCATTCTTATGTTTTGTAATGCGTGCACTTACTCTTCGATTGGTTTGTCCAATGTATGTGGCTGCACATGTTTTGCAAGGGATTTCATAGATTCCTTCTAATTGGATTTTATCTTTTGGGTTCCTTAGGATATTTAATATTTTTTGGTTAGTGAAAAATGAAGTTTTGATGTTATGTTTGTGCAGAATTTTACTAATTTTGTCTATGGTGCCCTTGATGTAAGGGAGGAGGGTGTTACTGTTGTATCCGTAATGGCTACTTTGCATCCTTGTAAATAGTTAGTTCCATGTGGAAACGCTGTCTGAGCAAGAATCAGGAAGTCGCTCCTGATTGGCTCAGACGCGGCTGCTCTTTCTTTGGCGGGAACCGCAAATGTATAAAAGGAGCGGTTTCTCCCAGGTAGAGCAGACGGTATCCGCTGAACGTCACTTACCTTTCTGAGCTGAATAAAGGAACCGTCTTTCACCTAACCCTGTCTCTGGGTCTACTTCACTGGCGGCGACGGACGGAAGAACAACGCGTGCACAATGAACAACCTTCAAATCGGCCGGGCTCCTGAGTTCTTCGATCCAGAGAAAACATCCTGGGACGCCTACATAGCCAAGTTCGAGATCTTCCTCGAGGCAGCGGGAATTAGGGGTGCCGACGCCGAACGAAAACGGGCCATCTTCCTGAACTACTGCGGTCCAGAAATCTTCGACCTCGCCCAGACTCTAACCGATCCGCTGCCAGCCAAATCCGTCACTTGGGACGTCCTGCAAGCCAAGCTCGCGAGCCATTTCAAGCCAACGAAACCAGCCGTCGTTTTCCGGCACCAGTTTTCTAGAATGGCTCAACTTGAATCGGAATCCATCAATCAATTTGCAACGCGACTTCGAACGGTGCTTGCGAAATGCAAGTTTAATAACCCGGAAGCTCGCCTCACCGATGCCTTAATCTCTGGCATGAGAAACGCCACGGTCAGTAACAAACAACTCACCGAAGACAAGCCGACCCTACAGGCAGTAATCAAGCTGGCACAAACCGCGAAGGTCGCCGACGCTGCTGCCAAAGAGCTGAAGGAACATGACAAACGAGAAGTCATCGCCAAGATCGACTCCACGTCTTTCCGCGCCGAGGCCCCAGACGACCTCAGCCCACCAGCTCTCAACGAGGACAGTTGTTTCCTGCTGCAAAAAGGACCAGCCGAGACAACCCAGGTACCCTCGCCCCATCGCCCCCTGCGCCGGCTGCCGAGGAAACCATCCGCGCCAACGATGCCCTTTCCAGGACGCCATTTGCCGCCGCTGCAACCGACGCGGCCATATCACCAAAGCCTGCAGAGCATCTGTGCCGGAAGAAACCTTCTCCACTCCTCGCCCCCAGCGTTTCCAGAATCAAACACCTCAACCGCGGGAAAACCGGTCCTTCCGGTTTTCCGGCCGCAAAAACTACTCAACCATTAACCGCGACTACTCAAGAGGTAACAATCAATTTTCCGTGAATAACACGGCAACAAAAAATGGGGGCAAAATTGTAATTTCACTACTTTTGAACAACAAGCCATGCTCTATGGAACTTGATACGGGGTCTAAATATACCATTATGCCGTGGGAAAAGCTTAAAATGTACATGCCTAGTCTCTCTAAATCTGAGCTAGTACAAACCTCATTGGTGATTAGAGATTTTCAAGGGGGAATAATTTCTGTTCTAGGCCAAGTGAATGTACCTATCGTGTTTAAGAATGTTAAATGTACCCTGCCTATGATTGTTGTTACAGGGGCCAAACACTCTCTCCTGGGTTTGGCTTGGATGGAACCTTTGGGGATTGAAATTTCTGGTATTTGTACTGTTAACTCTGATAGCATGCCTAACTTTTTACAAGAATCCCCAGAAGTGTTTAGCCCCACCTTGGGATCGTATAAAGGGCCCCCTATCTCATTTTCTATTGACCCCAGGGTCCCGCCTGTCCGGCTCAAACCTCGCAGGGTACCCCTTCCGCTCCTCCCCAAACTTGACCTACAGCTGGATAAGCTCATAAGCCAAGGCATTTTTGTTCCTGTAGAGCAGGGGCCATGGGAAACACCCATAGTCATGCCTATGAAACCAGATGGCTCTTTAAGGGTTTGCGCTGACTATAAATCTACGCTCAATAAAGCCCTCCAACATCACCCTTACCCCATTCCTGTGGTACAACAGCTCCTTCACTCCCTGGGGGAAGGGAAAAGGTTTGCAAAGATCGATTTAGCACAAGCTTATCAGCAATTGCCTGTCGATGACCCGACAGCACGCGCACAAACAATTGTAACCCACAGGGGTGCCTTTAAATGTACCAGATTACAGTTTGGAGTAAGCATAGCCCCAGGGATATTTCAAAGCATAATGGAACGTTTGTTATCAGGGATTAAAGGGGCCATTCCCTATTTTGATGACATCTTAATTGCAGGGGAAAACCAAGAACAGCTCAACAAAAGAATAAGGAAAGTACTTCAGAGACTGCAGGACAAAGGGTTAAGAATTAAACCTGACAAATGTGTGTGGGGAACCAACAGTGTAGAATTCCTAGGATATAAAATCGATGGGGAAGGTATCCACCCCACTACTGAAAAACTGAGAGCCATTAGGGAAGCCCCAGAGCCACAGAATAAGACAGAATTGCAAGCTTTTTTAGGCCTTCTTAACTTTTACTCCGTCTTTTTAAAACAGAAGGCAACAGCAGCAGAGCCTCTACACCGTTTGCTCCAGAAAGAAACCCCTTGGACATGGGGGAGAACTGAACACGAAGCCTTTGTACAAATAAAACAGTTGTTAACTTCTAAAAGTGTGGTAGTCCAGTATAGTACTTCGCTACCCATCAGGCTTACGTGCGACGCTTCCCCATATGGCGTGGGAGGGGTCTTGGCACACGTTTTGCCTAATAATACAGAGGCCCCAATTGTTTTCTTTTCCAGAACGATGACCAATACTGAAAGAAATTACAGCCAACTAGATAAGGAGGCTCTAGCTTTAGTGGCTGGGGTGAAGAAGTTTCATAATTACCTTTTTGGCAAGAGTTTTGAATTGGTTACCGACCACAAGCCTTTACTAGGCCTCTTAGCCCCCAACAAGCCTACTCCCCCATTCATGTCTCCAAGGTTAATCAGATGGGCCCTTTTCCTCTCAGGATACCAGTACGAGCTCATTCATATATGGGGTAAAGCCATCAACCATGCAGATGGTCTCAGTAGGTGCCCCATGGCAGAGTTAGTAGAGGACCCTGCCCCATCTGCTGATGTCCTAATGATAGAACTCGAAGACAACCCACTAACTACTGCAAGGGAGGTGGCTGCACACACGCAGCAAGATCCAATCCTAAAAAAGGTGGTAAACTGTGTACTTAAGGGATGGCAGAATGACTCTGTGGAATCTGAATTGTGTGACTTCAAAACCAAAAGACTAGAATTGTCATTTGTGAAAGGTTGCCTGTTGTGGGGTGATAGAGTAATCATTCCTGAAAGTCTAAAGGTCAAAGTACTCAAAATGTTACATGTGGGCCATCCTGGGATTGTCAGGATGAAGGGCCTAGCTAGGGGGCACTTATGGTGGCCAGGTTTGGATACTGACATAGAAAACTGGATAGCCAAATGTGATCCATGCCAAGAGTCACGGCCTAACCCCCCCAAAACAACTCCAGCAGAGTGGGAACAACCTGCAGGGCCTTGGTCCAGGGTCCATATTGATTTTGCAGGGCCAGTGGGGTCACAATACTTCTTAATAGTAGTTGATGCATTTTCCAAATGGGTGGAAATCATAGCAATGAACAATATAACTACAAGTGCCACCATTAAGGTTCTGCGCCGTTTGTTTTCTACCCATGGTTGTCCTGATATCTTAGTGTCTGACAATGGTCCACAATTAACAGCCAGACAATTTGAATTGTTCTTAGATAATCTAGGAGTCAGACATGCACTCATCTCGCCTTACTCGCCCTGGGCTAATGGTTTGGCAGAACGTTACGTTCGGGTGGCAAAGGAAGCATTGCGCAGGTCAGGCCCTGGAGATGTACAACAGAATTTGGACCAGTTCTTGTTAACCCAGCACATTACCCCAAACTCTCACACGCACGTAAGCCCTGCTGAGATACTAATGGGAAGGAAACTGAGGTCCCCACTGGATAGGTTACACCCAAGGTTTTGTACCAATAACCCTATGTATGTAAACCCTGAAAGACAAATGTATTTGGGACAAAATGTTTTTGTAAATTTTTTTGATGGAGGTGTAAATTGGATGAAGGGAATTGTTGTAAAACAGACTGCTCCTAAAACATATATTGTAAAACTGGAAGATGGTCGAATGTGGAAGCGGCACATTGACCACGTACGAAAGCGCATGGAAAACTCCCTGGAGCAAACCGATGACACAGACTCTCCCATTTTATCTTACTGTAACACGCAACCCGATTTAATAGACATTCAAATGGACTTATCGGGTCAGGGAGGATCCTCCAGCGACGCCGAACCATCTTCATCCTCCGAGGTCGGCGTTGTGCCTGCCAGACCGATTCAGCAGGGCGGAGCCCAAACCAGGCCCCAGCCGCGCCGGGAAAGTATCAGCGAACCAACCTCCACCGTCGGCAGCGAGGACTCAACTGAACTGCGCAGGTCGGAGCGAGCCTCGCGGAGACCCAGCAGATTGGAGGACTTCGTCACGTGGCTTTTGTGATTGATGTATCCAGACTAAGGAGGGAGGGGTGTTGTATCCGTAATGGCTACTTTGTATCCTTGTAAATAGTTAGTTCCATGTGGAAACGCTGTCTGAGCAAGAATCAGGAAGTCGCTCCTGATTGGCTCAGACGCGGCTGCTCTTTCTTTGGCGGGAACCGCAAATGTATAAAAGGAGCAGTTTCTCCCAGGTAGAGCAGACGGTATCCGCTGAATGTCACTTACCTTTCTGAGCTGAATAAAGGAACTGTCTTTCACCTAACCCTGTCTCTGGGTCTACTTCAGTTACCATTGTCCTGTTCTTGATCTTGATTTTTGGGGGGTATCTCTTTTTTGATTAGGTTTGTGATTGTTTTCCTTTCGAATCCATTAGAAATTAATACATCTTTGAGTTTGTTCAATTCAGTTTTTAAGTGCTCATGGTCAGCTAGGCGTTTGGTTCTGGTGAGGAGAGTTTTGGCCACTGAGGTGATCTGTGCGGGGTGGTGGTGGGAGTGTGCATTTAGATAACGGTTGGTATGGGTTTTCTTTTGGTAGATAGTGTGTCCATATGTCCAAAACTCTATGGCCTTCCAAAAATACACAAAGAAGGAATATCTCTCAGGCCAATAGTCAGTTCTATAGGCTCCCCTCTACAAAACCTTGCCAAATTTTTAGCCAAATATCTTCAACCATATACAGAAACTATCACCTCATATGTACAAAATTCATTCCACTTTATACAAATAATTAAAAAACAAAACCTACAACCTGGTGACCTACTTGTGAGTTTTGACGTCGTATCCCTTTTCACACAAATACCCATCAAAGAAGCCTTAACAGCTATCCAGGACAAACACAAGCCCCCCAAATATATCCTAGATCTAACCAACCACTGCCTGACTAATACATACTTCATCTATAACGAACAAAGATATAAACAGATAGAGGGAGCCCCCATGGGATCACCCCTCTCACCTGTCATCACCAACCTCTATATGGAATATTTTGAAAATAATGCACTAGAGCAATCCAAACACAAACCTAAACTTTGGCTGAGATATGTTGATGATACTTTTGTAATTTGGCCACATGGAAGGGAAAAACTAGACAATTTCCTCACACATCTCAATAACCTACACCCCAAAATACAATTTACTATGGAAACAGAAATCAATGATCAACTTCCCTTTCTAGATGTACTGGTCTATAAAAAACCCAATGGCACCCTAGGACACACTATCTACCAAAAGAAAACCCATACCATTCCATATTTACAACAGCACGAAGCTTGAAACTTCAGCCTGATGATGGTGAATGTGATTTCACCGAAACGTCGCATAGACACTCAAAATATTATACGGGGCAAAACCCGAACTCAGAACAATCTACACATATATATATATATATATATATATATATATATATATATATATATATATATATTCTATTCCTATATATTCTATTCCTATATATTCTATTCCTATATATTCTTTTCTATTATTTCTTAGATATATTTTACTATGAGTATCTCCTGTATAACCTTCATCATGTATTTTACTATGTGTATATTGATATATACTCACTAAAACCCTCATTGTGTATTGGACAAAATAAATAAATAAATTGGACGGAAACAAGTTTTCTTTCCAAAGTTTCCCAGGAATGACATTAGCTTACTTTGAGGTTAGCATTAGCATTCATTTAATTAAAAGACCTTAGGTTTGCTCGGATGTCATTCCTGAAACTGCATATTACAGGACAGACATCCCATCAAAGTAAGTACTAAATTTGATGTAACAGCAGATTTCAGAAAATGGGAGAAACGCACAAGAATGCTCAATGCTCCTAAATAGAAAATAAAAAACCGGATATTGTAGAAACAAGGATTATTGTTTTGACAATAAGGAACTGAAATAACCCACAGATTGGAAAATATGATTGCTTCTATCAAGTCATCCAAACACTTGAGTCACATGGACAACACTGTAGTTTCAGAGATTAATCACCGAGCTATTTTTAGAAAGCAATTTGCAAAACCATGAAGAAAGTTCCTACTTATTCCTACGGGATTGCTCTCACATAGTTAAAATGAATTATTTTCAGAATAACTTAAGTTACACGTAAAAACTTTTACATGAGTCAAGTTAGATAACAAATTAGAATAAACTTACTAAGTAGCAGATGATTATGGTCTATAATAAAATCTAGTGAATGAAATGAAACAAGAGGAAAATAGGATTTACTCTATGTATTTCTAATATTCTTACCATTATAATCTTTTTCTGACTAGATCCTAAACTAGATCCTGAGCCTTTTAGAAATTTCTTAATCAAGTATTGACCAGGTCCTACCTTGCCTACTTCCTAGCTCAAACAATGTTGCAGTGCAGGTGTGGTTGTTACTTACCGCCATTACTGGTATGATGCGTGCGCAGATCTGCATCGCCAGTGTGCACGATCGCATGCCCCAGCGAGATTTTGCTTCTGCATATGGAAGGAAGCAAAATCTCATGAAAGGGCATGTGCGCGTGAGATTTCAGTATTTTTTTTTGCTTCCGCGCATGCGCAGAAGCAAAATCTCACTGGGGCGCACACATGCCGGCAACACAGAGCTGCAAGCGCAGCTCCATTTTTCGCTACCGGTACGCAGTGTGGCCCGTACTGGCTAGCAACCTAAAAAAACAAGTATTGTGGTGCCACAATTAATTGTTATATTGCTCCGCCTCAACTACAGACCAGAGAAAACTTAGCACATGTGCATTAAGAAGGGATTCCTCCTCTTCTTCCTCATCTCTGCAGTGAGGTGCTGGAGGTTCAGAAGTCCTGGCTGAACCTCTGCCACTGGCACCAAATCCTTACCAGCCTCCTCACTATCCAACTTGTGTGCCAGCATCACCTCATTGGTGTCATCTCGGATGGGATCCGCTACCAGCTGCACAAGCTGCTGGGTATGTGCGTGTCACAACATATATCTACTTTTCTGCATTGGAACTTTTTGCTTACGTATTTAACAAAAATAGGTTTACTCCTATCACAAAGCACATCATAGACTGCACCTGGAGTCTCTAAGACAGTGTTTCCCAACCTTTTTTGAGTCGCGGAACATTATTCACACATACAAAATCCTGGGGAACATTGAGTGTGGGGGGGGGGAGCGGGGGGGGAGCGGGGGGGAGCGGGGGGGAGCGGGGGGGAGCGGGGGGGAGCGGGGGGGGGCTAAAAAAGTTTGGACAAAAAAACCCTCTCTTCCTCCCTTTCGCCCTATTTCTCTCTCCCTCTTTCTTTCCCTCTCTCTTCATCCCTCTTTCTTCCTTCCTTCCTTTTTTGCTCTTTCTCCCACTCTCCTTCCCTCCTTCTCTCTGTCTTTCTCTCTCTCTCTTGCTATCTCTCTTTTATTCTCTCTTTCTCTCTCTCTTGCTTTCCTTCTCTCTTCCTCTCTTGCTTTCTTTCTCTCTCTCTTCCTCTCTCTCTTTCTTTCTCTCTCTTGCTTTCTCTCTCACACACACTCTTTCTCTCTCTTTCTGTCTCCATAGCTTTCTCTCTCTCTCTCTTGCTATCCTTCTCTTTCTTTCTTTCTCTCTTCCTCTTTCTCTATTTCTTGCTTTCTCTCTCTCTCTCTTTCTCTCTCTTGTTTCCTTCTCTTTCTCTTTCTCCCTCTTTCTTTCTCTCTCTCTCTTTCTCGCTTTCCTTCTCTCTCTTTTTCTCTTGCTTTCTCTCTCCCCTCCTTTTTCTCTCTCTCTCTTTCTCTCTCGTGCACCACGCCGGCAACAGAGGGAGAAAGAGAGAGAGAGAGCGGAGAGAGAGTGGAGGGCGGCTTGCTGGTCCACGGCCCCCTGGATCAGCGGCCCCGCATGGTCCCAGCGCGGACTCCGTCATCACCTTCGCCTCCGCCTAAGAGGCAGCAGCCACATTCAACCCTTCACCCTCCCAGGTGTCCATGGTGCTCAGCGCCTGGCCACGTGCCGCCTTCACCTCCCGGGACCACGCCCGAGTTCTACCTGCAGGAACGGGTGGTGGGGCGCCACGAAGGGCGGCGCTTGGAGGCCACCACGGCACCGTTGTCATCACGGCGCAAAGCCACGCAGTCCTGAATCGCTTCCTTCTCCGGCTAGCAAGCCGGCTGCCTGGGAAAACGGCGCGCTTTTAAAACGTGGCGCTTTCTTGGGCAGCCGACTCTGCTGGCCGGAGAAGGAAGCGATTCAGGACTACGTGGCTTTGCGCCACTTCAAAAATTTCTGCGGGGGCGGGGGTTCCTAATGGCTGTGTGGGCGCATGCCCACACAGCTTAGAAACAACAGTGGCCGGCGCTCTCCCACTGGGCCCCAAAAGTTCACTTCCCATCACTGCCAGGGAAGCTCCAGCGAGGCCGGGCTGGCGGCACACCTGACCATGTCCCGCGGCACACCAGTGTGCTGCGGCACACTGGTTGGGAAACACTGCTCTAAGATATATGATCATGTACATGTGATTTTCAAACATCTGCTACTTTCTCCACAGATATAATGCTCTGCATTTGTGTGCAACTTGTGGTCTCAAAGTAAACCCAGCAATCCTGGAGTCACCATCATGTGCAACAATGTTGGAAGAATGCTCACATCTGAATATTACCTCTGGCTGAAGACCTGCTCTATATTACAGTACTGTGAGGCAGACAGATAGAAAATGAAAAAGAATCGTAAGAGCCCTGTTTGATCAGACTAAAAGCACTTTTATCCCAGGGTCGTGTTTCCATTATGGCCAGTCAGAAGCCTCTCAATGTATTGTGTAAGCAGCACACAGAAGCAACAGGTTCCATCTGCTGATATTCTCCATCAATCCATATTTGCAATCCATACCCATATTTGAAATCCCATTTCTTCTAATCCTGGAGGTTTTATGTGGTCATTACAAAAATAAGTCATTAGTTGATTTCCCCCCTCTATGACTATATTTATCTCTCTTTTGATTGCCTTCTACTCTTATTTATTCAGGATAAAGTTGCCTTTCAAACTTGCTTTTTCCAAAGACGGTCACATTGAAGCACAAAATAAATTGGCAAAAATCGGCGAGTTTTGGCGATTTTCAACCTTTCTTTGCTTCTGCGCATGTGCGGAAGCAAAGAAATAGCTGAAATCTCTCACATGTGAATGTCCTCTCCTGAGATTCCGGCAATTTTCACTGATTTCTTTGCTTCTGCGCATGCACAGAAGCAAATTCTTGCACGGGAGTGTGTGCACCCACATCGGCATCCGGGATTGATACGGTAGGGAAAGAAGGTAAGTGCGGCCCTTCACTGGTCTAATGTCCAGCAGTGGGTTGCTCCCGGTTCAGCCTGGTTGTCTGAACTGGTAGCAGTGGCAGTGGGAGACTCCGCCCACCCACCCAGGATTGTGCACGTGAGTGAGCATGTGAACTGGTAACAAAACCATTTAGAATCCACAACTGCTAATGTCAACAAAAAACCCCAAAGGTACAAGTACAGACTAGGTGAAACCTGGCTCAAAAACAGGAACTGTGAGAGGGAAAATCGTGCATGGAGCCACAGGTGCACCCGTGTTTTGGCATGCGTGAAAGCAAAAAACCCTCACCGAAACATAGGCACACCTGCGGCCCATGCACAATTTTGCTACCTACAAAGGGAGAAGAACATACGAGCCGCAGACATTCTTCCTCCAGATATCAGGATGGCCCCACACCCTGTTGGCCTTTCATAAAGCCATGAAGGCCTGGTTCTGGGCTCAGGGAATCAGCTTCTTTGTTGTACTAATAATTTGTGTTGGATGTTTTTCAACTGCTTTGTATTTTAATTTTTGCAATGTTTTTATTTTAATTTTGTTCACCATTAAGAGTGATTTGTTGAGCTACACTACTGTACAAACTGAATAAATACATGATCATTAAGCTCATGGCTTCTGGCTAATTTCCACATCAGCTAGAAGCCAACGTTTTATGTTTTGGAACAACAAAAATATAATTCCACTTTTCCAATCACCTTTTATTTGGCCCAAAGGCAGCTATCTCCATGTCCAGTCAACGAAGCAGCGGAAGTGATGTGCCGGTGTCTGGAGGCTGTTGGGGCCTGGATGGGTGTCAACAGACTCAAACTCAACCCGGATAAGACGGAGTGGCTGTGGGTTTTGCCTCCCAAGGACAATTCCATCTGTCCGTCCATTACCCTGGGGGGGGAATTATTGACCCCCTCCGAGAGGGTCCACAACGTGGGCGTCCTCCTCGATCCACAGCTCACTTTAGAGAACCATCTTTCAGCTGTGGCGAGGGGGGCGTTTGCCCAGGTTCGCCTGGTGCACCAGTTGCGGCCCTATCTGGACCGGGACTCATTGCTCACAGTCACTCATGCCCTCATCACCTTGAGGTTCGACTACTGTAATGCTCTCTATATGGGGGTATCTTTGAAAAGTGTTCGGAAACTTCAGATTGTGCAGAATGCAGCTGCGAGAGCAGTCATGGGCTTACCTAGGTATGCCCATGTTTCGCCATCACTCCACAGTCTGCATTGGCTGCCGATCAATTTCCGGTCACAATTCAAAGTGTTGGTTATGACCTTTAAAGCCCTTCATGGCACTGGACCAGAATATCTCCGAGATATTCCGAGGCCCGCCTCCTGCCGCACGAATCCCAGCGACCGATTAGGTCCCACAGAGTGGGCCTTCTCCAGGTTCCGTCAACTAAACACTGTCGGTTGGCGGGCCCCAGGGGAAGAGCCTTCTCTGTGGCGGCCCCGACTCTCTGGAACCAACTCCCCCCAGAGATTAGAACTGCCCCTACTCTCCCTGCCTTCCGTAAACTCCTTAAAACCCACCTTTGCCGTCAGGCATGGGGAAACTAAAACACCTCCCCCGGGCATGTACAATTTATGCATGGTATGTTTGTGTGTGTTTGTGTGTTAGTATATTGGGACTCTTTTTAAACTTTTTAAATATTTAAATTTATTTGGATTTGTTACGATTTGTTGTGTCTTGTTGTGAGCCGCCCCGAGTCTGCGGAGAGGGGCAGCATACAAATCTAAATAATAAATAATAAATAAAATAAAAATAAATAATAAATATCTTTTTGGTTTTCTTTGTAAAGTGGTATGGACTGATTTGTGCACTCAACTTCCCTCATTCCAGTGTTGAAAAATGACTGACAGATGGTTGTTGTGCTAGAAAACTGACAGTTATCTTAGGCCAGAAAGAGGGGGGAGAAATAGAGTAAGAGCACATTCTTGTAATTAGCTAATGGGGTAAAATATTTAACCTTACACAACTGAACCAGCATGTTGCTAAGTATGCAAGGATGGGGATAGTTAATTAGTTAACAGCAAAGACATGAATGTTGTTTGTTCCAGGAAGGAAGAATGATAAATTAGCACTGAGATTGAAATGCTTTAATGTCCCATGTAGGCACTTTACTCATTAAAGATTAAAGATTGCAATTTGTTTTGGGGCAAAAAAAACCCTGAATCATCAAAAGACACAGGTGTAAAATAAATCCCGTCTTAACCCTAAAATTCAGTTACAACAGCATCAGAATTTTTTTTAAAAAAAAGATGTTTCAGCCTTTAGGGTTCCCTGTTTGTTCCACTGGATAGATGCCACCTGCTCTTGGGCCAAATCTAAAAAGGGTCTAGTATTAAGTTCTTTTAATTATTGCTTTTTGTTACATTTACATTTTTTAAAAACTTTTTTACTTTGTTTCTAAATGGTGGCAATTTTGTAAGTGGGTTCACTTTAACTGTTCTGTAGAGGTTACTAGGGCGTTCAGTAAATGCCAACACTTAAGTACAGTGGTACCTCTATTTAAGAACGCCTCTACTTAAGAACTTTTCTAGATAAGAACCGGATGTTCAAGATCTTTTTGCCTCTTCTTAAGAACCATTTTCTACTTAAGAACCCGAGCCCGGAAAGGTTTCCCAGGGAATTTGAGAGCGGCACGAAGGCCTGGCCAGTTTCCTGCCATTCCCCCTTTAATCCTGCCATCTCGGGCTTTTCTGGACTGCCAGAGGAGCCTTTCGGTGGCGCTTAAGGAGGCTTTGGCAGTCCAGAGTGAACGAAGCATTTTCCTTTATCTGGGCGCTTGGAGAGGGGATAAACCTCTGCCAGCGCCCAGGGAAAAGAAATGCTCCCTTCACTCTGGGCAGTGACTGTCCTCCTCCTCTTCTTCCTCCTCCTCCTCCCACCCAAATTCTGAGCTTTTATTTCTTTCCCAATGGGTTTGCACGCATTATTTGCTTTTACATTGATTCCTATGGGAAAAAATTGTTCTACTTACAAACTTTTCTACTTAAGAACCTGGTCACGGAACGAATTAAGTTCTTAAATAGAGGTACCACTGTATTATTTTTTTAAGGGAAAACTAAGAATATCTATGGATCAGGCGCGGGTTCCACTTACCTTCGCTACCGGTGCGCATCGTGATGTTGCACGAATGCAGGTGCCACACTCGTACACGCGTGTCCCTTCCTGCAATTTCACTTCCGGACATGCTCAGAAGGTGGTTTCAGGCCGAAACACAGCTGTGGACCCACTCGGATGAAGAAATATAGGAGGGGTGACTTTTTCCACAGTAGAGGAGAAGAAGCCATGCAAACAACAACCAAAAAAATCACTGAAAATTCCAAAAAAAGAGAGATGGTGCAAAGCACAGACTGGCAAAGGCAGAATCTGATCTATGACGCCTAAATTACATTACCAGCAGGTTGTTGCGCTGGAGATTGCCAGCCCTCAACGACATTGAGAAACATTCAGTAGTTAGAGAGTTAACTCTGTCTAGTAATGTAGCTCCTCCTGTGTGATGTAACCTGTTTGCTCACATCCTTTCTTCCTGAAGAAGAAGGGCGGTCTCTAACTTAGAGTCCATTCTTACGGTTCATCTTCTCTAGCTATAAGATGTGCCATATTGTGTCTCCGTAGACATTTTCTATTTTTATACTTTTTAATAAAACTAGTTTGTTCATTCGAACATGCTCTGACTGTGCTTCAATATCCATCACCTCCGGAAGGTCCTGGCTCAGTCCTCTCTTGCTGAGCGCCTCGATGAGGTACCGGCCCTTCTAATTCCAACACAGGTTGCTAACAGTTTGGGTGATCTGGTACGAACCAGGAAGAACCCACCCAGGCGGAACGGGGGGCATGCCATTCCATTGACGGAAATGGAGCGTGTAGGCTCACTTCATTGCCGTCGGATGTGCATGCGCTGTGCATGCGCAATGGCGCGATTGCGGTAAAAATTAACGGGTTTTTTACTTCCATGCATGCAGAAGGAGATTTCTCGATGCCACGCCTAGAGCAGCAGCTGGGGCCAGCAGCAAAAGCGTCCTGCCCCAGCTCCGGCCATGTGGCCTGCTCTTTGATCTCCCGGGCCACAGGAGAGATGCCTAAAGTGTGGGAGAGC
>NW_027248612.1:0-68732 GCF_031021105.1 Erythrolamprus reginae | reverse complement strand
AAACAGCCCTGTAGAGCAGTGTTTCCCAACCGGTGTGCCGCGGCACACTGGTGTGCAGCGAGACATGGTCAGGTGTGCCGTGAGGCGGAGGCCAGCAAAGGTTGTTTTGAAAGTCGGCCCCCTCGCGCGCATGGCTTCTCCTCGCTAATAGCGGTGGGCAATAGCCGGGGGAGGGGCGGTTTCTGCAAGTGGGAGCTCCAGGGCTGAGGCTTCCACTTGTGGCTGTCCCCGCCCGATCCGTCCTTCTCTCCGGGCTTCTTTCTTGGGGCTCCTCCCACAGCTGTGGCTGCAGCGGCACTGGCGATCCGGCCGCTAGCCGCTCCGAGCGCTTCCCGCTCGGTCTTTTCGGCCACCTACATGCTGCGGGAAGCCTGGGAGAGCCAAGCAGAGTGCCCAGGCCAGGCAGAAGAATGCCGCCGCCTTGCTATCCCGCTTCTCTCTGGCCATGCGGTTGCAGAAGCAAGCTCTCCCCCCTCACACGCACACTTTCGGCTGGGCAGGGGGCGAAGCCGACCCCCCGGCTGCCGGTGAAGGAGGCTCGCTCGAGCCTCAGAAAGGAGGCGGATTCAGGCAAAGAGCCCAGCGCAACGGGCGCAGCGTTGGAAAGCGAGCGGGCGGTGGGGGCGCTTCGCTTCTGCCTTCCTGAGGTGCTTTTTTTGGGCTCCGCGTCCGGCGAGTTTCTGCCTTGCCTTGCCTACTTAACGCGGCGGGAGAGATGCTAATTCCCATCCCAAACAGTCCGTCTTTTCCCTCAGGAGTGGGTGGGCGTTTTGTCCCTGGCATCACGTCAGCAGCATCAAGAGGACAACAGATGACTAATCCCGCCAGAGAACAAGAGAGAGAAAGCATGAGAGAGAAAGAAAATAAGAGAGAGAATGAGAGAGAGCAAAAGAGAGAGAGAGGGGGGCTTCTTGAAGCATATGGTAAAAAGCACCCAAATAATAAGAAAAAACCCCCAGCCCACACCTGTTTTTGAAAAGAATAAAAGAGGAAAAAAACCCAGCCCTCAACTGGTTTTGGGGAGAGAGACAGGGATGGAAAAAGAGGAGAAGTGAGAGGGAGAAGGAATGAGGGAAAAAGGGAGGAAGAGAGAGAAATGAGAAACATGAGAGGGAAAAGGGGGAAAGACAGGAGAAGTACCCAGAAATGAGAGAGCGGTATAAATTTGAGGAGGGATGATTGATGATTGACTGTATTTATAAGGGGATGTTACATGGGATTGTATATATGAGGGGGTTATTTATGTATGTATGTGTGTGTGTGTGTGTGTGTGTTTGTTTATTTATTTATTTATTT
This sequence comes from Erythrolamprus reginae, assembly GCF_031021105.1. Taxonomy (NCBI): domain Eukaryota; kingdom Metazoa; phylum Chordata; class Lepidosauria; order Squamata; family Dipsadidae; genus Erythrolamprus; species Erythrolamprus reginae. Next base: position 67,436 of record NW_027248612.1, on the reverse strand, counting down.
ATTTATTTATTTATTTATTAGATTTGTGTCATTTTGGTTGGTGGTGTGCCCCAGGATTTTGTAAATATAAAAAATGTGCCGCGGCTCAAAAAAGGTTGAAAATCACTGCTGTAGAGGGTCTGCAAAGAGATCCTGAAGGCTGAGGGAGGGCAAAATCTTTTTTTTAAATTTACCTCTTGGAAATCTTGGTGTGACTTATGCACAGATGCATCTTATAGTCTATACTGGAAGTTCTAAAGATGTTGGATAACCATCTATCTGAAGTGGTGTAGGGTTTCCTGGACTGCAAGACCTCCAAGGTCCCTTCTAACTCTGTTATTCTATGTTCTAATACAGGGATCCTCAAACTACGGCACGTGGACTGGATATGGCCCACCAATGCAAAGTATCCAGTCTACAGAGTGGTGGAATTAAACCCCGCCCCTTGCCCCGCCCCTCATCGTTGGCCTTATCTTCCTGCGAGCATCTACTCCAAATGCGCTTCTTTCACTGCTTGGGCTGCCCTTCTGATAAGGAAAGACAATTGGACAGGGGACGATAGGCACATCAGTGCACTTATATACGCCCCTTACTGGCCTCTTAGGAACCTGGAGAGGTCAATCGTGGAGAGTCTAAGGGAGAAGTGTTGGGGGTTGGGAGTTGACACTATTGAGTCCGGTAATGAGTTCCACGCTTCGACAACTCGATTGTTAAAGTCATATTTTTTACAGTCAAGTTTGAAGCGGTTAATATTAAGTTTGAATCTGTTGTGTGCTCTTGTGTTGTTGCGGTTGAAGCTGAACTAGTCGTTGACTGGAAGGACGTTGCAGCATATGATCTTATGGGCAATACTTAAATCGTGTTTTAGGCGCCACAGTTCTAGGATTTCAAGACCCAGGATTTTCGTAGGATATTCTGTTTCGAGTGGAGGAGTGAAGGGCTCTTCTGGTGAAATATCTTTGGACGTTTTTGAGAGTGTTGATGTCTGAGATGTAGTATGGGTTCCAGACAGATGAGCTGTATTCGAGAATGGGTCTGGCATAGGTTTTGTAGGTTCTAGTCAGTAGTGTGAGATTGCCAGAGGAGAAGCTGCTGCCAGTGGGCGAGTAGGGGAGGGGCTGCTTTGAAAAGTCACTCACTCACCTTTAAAAGTGGGTGGGTGGGAGGGGGACATGTCTCCATATCTCCTAGTTTTTTCAAAATCATCTGAAGTTGGCTAACAGTAATTCAAGTGCAACCGTAGTATAATGCCTGAAGGAGAATTCACCCACTGTTTTGGTTCTTGCCATAAATAAAGTACATCCACCCAATTGGTTGCTGAACAGTTTTGGTAGCTTTCCTGTGTGTGGATACATATGCACAAGTGTGGCAAACAGCAAATCAGTTTGAATTCTCCTTACGGCTTAAAATCCCAAATTAACCGAAAGGAGGCTGGTCTCCCCTCCCTCCCCTGGCCCCCTCCCCTGCTGGCAGGCACTCACAGCTCTGCAAAGCCAGAAGCCTTTGTCTAGAACCGAAGGGGAAGGGCCCACATGGGCCCCCAGAGAGGAGAAGGGAGGAGCCTTGATTGACAGCTTCTTTCAGCCTCTCATCACTTCTGTGCTGTGTGATCAGGAGTTATCTTGAAGGAAATCCTGTTTCTTTCATTCTTTTTTTTAATGGCCTATTTTGAGGAGCCTGAAGCTGTTGTTGTAATGAAGTTAGGCAAGTGGCAGGGAAGTTTGTGCTCTTTTTCCCTTTTGGGGGGGGGGCTTGTTAAGTAAATAGATTCCTTGGGGTGAGCAAGTACAGCTCAGGAAGGAGAAAGAGAAAAAAATTGGGCTGTTAAATTGGCCACGCCCACACAGTCACATGACCACCCACCTGGTCCCGCCCCCCCAGCCATCTGAAGGACTGTGAATCGCCCACCTATGTTTGAGGACCCCTGTTATAGTATTCAACTGGGGGACAATATACAGTACAGTGGTACCTCAAGATACGAACCCCTCGTCTTACGAACAACTCGTGATACGAACCCGGGGTTCAGAAACAATTTGCCTCTTCTTACGAACGTTTTTCGAGTTACGAACGCCAAACCCGAACTTCCGGGTTCGGCGTTTGGAGGCTCCTGGGAAGCCGCCCGGCTGTTTTAAAAGGTGACCGCCGGGCTGGGGGGCTTCCCAGCACCCCCCGGAACCCCGAACCCAGAAGTTCGGCAAAAGTTCGGGGTTCGGGGGGTGCTGGGAAGCCCCCCAGCCCGGCTGTCACCTTTTAAAATAGCCGCGCGGCTTTCTAGGAGCCTCCCGAAGCCGAACGTGGAAGTTCGGGTTTGGCGTTCGGCTGCGGGAGGCTCCTGGAAAGCCGCCCGGCTGTTTTAAAAGGTGACAGCCAGGCTGGGGGGCTTCCCAGCACCCCCCCAACCCCGAACCCGGAAGTTCGGGGTTTGGGAGGTTGCTGGGAAGCCCCCCAGCCCGGCTGTGAAATGCCTCTCGTAGCAGCTGCTAGAGCCGCCGGCATTTCACCTTCCCTCCCAGGCAAAAAGATGCCGGGGAGAGGGGCACGCCTTCCGCCTGGGAAGTCCGGCCCCATCATCTCAGAATGCCGGCCTTTTTGCAAGGGAGGGAAAGTGAAATGCCGCTCGTAGCAGCTGCTAGAGCCACCGGCATTTCACCTTCCCTCCCAGGCAAAAAGAAGCCGCGCTGCTGCTCCAGTCGCCCGGTCCTCTCCTGCCTCCCGCGCCGATGTTCCCCACTGCGTCGGGGGCCGCCAGCCCCGAATCGGACGCACCCTCGCCGCTACCGCTGCCGCCGCGCCCACTGCCCGCCCCATCCTCGCTGGAGGTCTAGCCGGAGCCGGAGCCAAGTCCACTCGGCCGCGCCTCCTCGCCCGCCGGCCAGCCGCCCAGGATGCTGACCTGCTACCTCGCGGTGCGCCCGCCGCTGGCCCGATCCTGTGCCTCCTGCTTTCTCCCCCCCAGCCAAAAATACAAAGGTGGTCTGCCGCTCCTGCGGAGCAATGGGAAGCTGAAGCCGCCGGCGGTTTCAGCCTCCCTTTGCTCCACGCTGCTCCGCCCTGCCTGTCTTTGTGTTTTTGGCTGGGGAGGGGAGCAGGAGGACCTTCCTGACTCCCTCCCCCCAGCACTTCACCCAGGACAACAGGCAGGGCGAAGCAGCGTGGGGCAAAGGGAGGCTCAAGCCTCCTTTGGTGGTGGCGGCCGGCTTCCCGGTTTCTGAGTTTTGGGCTTGCACGCATTAATTGCTTTTCCATTGATTCCTATGGGAAACAATGTTTCGTCTTACGAACTTTTCACCTTACGAACCTCCTCCCGGCACCAATTAAGTTCGTATCTTAAGGTACCACTGTATATGTATGTGGGTTTGTCTGTTTTTAAATATACACTTTATTAAAATATGTTTCAACTACTTTTGTTTTGTCTTTGTAATAGTTCAATTTTTTGGAAGCTTGGTTTTTTGCCTTTTTAAATAAGAGAAAATTTAATGAGTGGAATATCAAATTTGCAGAAAAAATATGCATGATTTTCACAGAGAGAAGGGTGCAGGAGTAAAAAGCAGTAGAAAAATCATCTAGGGGTTTTTTTTTAGCACAAGGAGGGAAAGAAAGAAAGAGGGGGGGGAAGATAAAGAAAGAATGAAAGAAAGAATGGGGGAGGGAGTGGAGGGAGGGAGGAAGGAGATGTTGAGTGGGTGGGTGGAAGGAATGGAGCGAAAGAAAAAGAGGGGGAGGGAGAGAAAGAGAAAGAAAGAAAGAGGGAGGGAGGGAGGGAGCAAGGAAGGAAAGAGTGAGAAGGAAGATTGAGTGGGAAGGAGGAAAAAAAGAAAGAAATAGAAATGAGGGAGGGAGGGAGGAAGCACTGAGGAGGTTTGTGTGGTTGGGTTGGTGGGAGCATGGAGGGGGAAAGAAAGAAAGAGGGAGAGAGAGAGAGGAGGAAGGAAGGACTGAGGAGGAAGTTTGGGTGGGTGGGTGGGAAAGAAGGAGGGAAAGAAAGAAAGAAAGAAAAGAGAGAAGAAGGAAGGAAGGACTGAGGAGGAAGTTTGTGTGGGTGGGTGGGAAAGAAGGAGGGAAAGAAAGAAAGAGGTGAAAAGAAAGATGAAAGAAAGAAAGAAAGAAAAAAAAAAGAAAGAAAGAAAGGAGGGAGAAAGAAAGAAAAGGAATGAAAGAAAGAAGGAGAGAGAAGTGAGGGAGGGTTGGACGAAAGAAGGAAGAAAGGAAGAAAGGAGGGAAGAAGTTGGATGGGAGGGAGGGGAAGTAAGTGGGAAGGAAAGTGAAAGAGAGAGAAAGAAAGAAAAAAAGAAAGGAGCGAGGAAGGAAGGAAGGGAGAAAGGAAGAGGAAAGTTGGGTGGGTAGGCAGGAGTGAGGGAAAGAAAAAAAGAAAGAAAGAAAGAAGAGAGAGAGAGAGGAAGGAAGGATGGATGAAGGAAATTGGATGGGTGGGTGGGAAAGAGGAAAAGTAAGAAAGAGGGAAAGAAAGAAAGAACGAAAGAAAGAAAGAAAGAAAGGAGGGAAGGAGGAAGAAAGGAAGCATGGATGGAGGAAGTTGGATGGGTGGATGCGAGGGAAGGAGGGAAAGTAAGAAAGAGGAAAAGAGACAGAAAGGAAGGAGGAGGGAAGGAAGGAAGGATGGAGGAAAAGTAAGAAAGAGGGAAAGAGAAATAGAAAGAAAGGAAGAAGTGAAGACGAAGGTTGGTCGGGTGGATAGGTGGGAGGTAGGGAGGTAAAGAAAGAAAGGAGGGAGGAAGAAAGGAAGGAAGGAAACAAGGAAGAAATAGATGAGAAAGAAAGAAAAAGAGAGAAAGATAAAAATCCTATTATGTTTAATTGTTCCGTGACATGACCACCAAGTATCGCTTACTGAATCACATGACCATGAAGCCACCCCCACCTGGTCACATGGCTAGTAAGCCCCTCCCACCCAATCACATAACCATCAAGCCATAGCCACAAAATAAGCCACACCCACAGAGTGGTAGTAAAATACTTGGTAAACACACACACACACACACACACAAACACAGCTTTGGAACCATTATTCCCTGAGTAATTAAATTGGGCAGATCTGTTGAGATGGTTCCCCTCCTTCTCCTCGGGATTCCTCCTCCAAAGGATCTGATGTTCATGGATCAATATCAGGACCCCCTACCTGCCACGGCAGCAGCCTTGGAGACCCCGACCTCTTTTTTCCCTCCATCGTTCTCCTCCTCGATCTGCGGGAATAGGCGGCATTCAAGACATGGGCCAGAGTCTTCATGAGGCTGTAATATTCATAGTGATTTGGGAGCCCTAATCTGTTCCCTTTCCTCTGGGTCTCCAGTGGGGCTTTCTGGGTGCATCTCCTGCGGCCTTTGACAGAAAAGACGTTCTTTGAAAGAGAACAGAGAAAATAAAGATCTTGAAAGTTTACTTCCAGATAGACAAGGGGTTCATAGGCTTCATCCATTGGCCTTTCTTTGCCCAGATAAGTAAAGTTCAAAATACTGTGGATGTATCTGAGAAACCTGCGCTTGCTTATTCTATAGTCTGTAAAACTTGTGAAGATCCAGACTTTCTCTTCAATGAGTCCCGGAAAGCGCATAAATGTTAAATGGAAAGGAAGAATTCTGCTCCAAAGGAAATCATCTTCCATGAAGTGAACAAAGACATTGACCTGTCTCCACTTAGAGAGGGCATCCCTGAGATAGGCTGTATATCCTGTTGTTGAGAATTGTTGTGATAGAACCACACAAATTCCATTCCTGACAAGCACAGGAGGGAAAGTCCTCATGAAATTCTCTCCCTGCTCTGAGTCTGAAGCAAAGAGGCCAATCAGGCTCCATCTGAAATGGAGGAGCAGTTGGACAATGGCTGGGTAGAGGATCCCTTCTTTCTGATGGGTGTGGTGGAAAAAGGGGAATTTGCTTTTATCACTCAGAGCCTCTGAAACAATTCCATGTCTGATCTGAAAAAGCAATGAAAATGCTGTGTCATATTTGGGGTCAGATCAAATCCAAAATATTACATTTTAATAAATCCAGCCTGCTTCTCGTGAATGTATTGGAACAATTTGTAGTTAGACATTGTTTGAAATATTAAAGACAGAATATTAGCAAGATTGTATTATAGAAATGAAAAAGAATAAATTTTAAAAACTATAAACATTGTGAATAATATTACTGTACAACCTCTACAGTTTACCATAATTAGATTAACACATTGAAATGCCAACTGAAGTATTATATTCCAATAAAGGGCCTATTATAATTTTTGAGGATTGGAGCATCTCTTTCTGTTTCTGTATCCCAGATTTTTTCTGGAGGACTTTTTTCAGCTTCTTCTCCAGTTATACAAGAAACAGGGAGACCTCAGTTCCTAATACGATTTGTCAGTTGTATAATCCAAGATTTCTCATTCATTGAACTTTTGTCTGTTTTCGGAGCCTGTCAGTTTTCATAGATTAAAATTTATGCCGATATCCATATTTTCTGAATTTAGACATAGCAGAAATTGTATAAATTCCCAATACAACTGTGAGGGCAGCAGCTGGAGTCCTTTTACTCACCCCAAGACCTCAGAGGCCGTGATGGGGTTGGTTCTGCTAGAGATTTCTCTCTGAGGGTTTAGGACATTTTGCCTCCGCCAGTTGGACGAAGATCTTTCTTCCACAGCAGCTGATCGGCCACTACCTTCTCTCCCTCGCCCAAAGGCCCCTAGCTCTTGGCCCCAGCCCTTTGGTCACACAAATCCAACTTCAGGGACAGCCTTTGGCCACATGTGACACTTCACCACCATCCAATAGGAACGGTTCTTGCAAAATGCTACATTTGGAAGGAAAGAAGGGGACAGTTTGCTCTTTCATACACACACACACCAGTTGAATGATAGAGAGGGAAGAGAACAAGAGAAAGAAAGAGAGAAAGAGAAAGAAAGCAAGAGAGAGAGAGAGAGGGAGGGAAGGAGAGAGAGAGAAAGACATAGAGGGAGGTGGGGAGGGAGAGAGAAAGAGCAAAAAAGAGAGGAAGGAAGGAAGAGAAAGAGGGAGAGAGAAATAGAGCAAAAGGGAGGAAGAGAGAAAAGGGACCTCAGTGGCCATCTAGTCTGACCCGCCTTCTCATTCAGGAGACTTACCGCCTTCTCATTCAGGAGACTTACAGAATGATAGAGAGAAAAGGGACCTCAGTGGCCATCTACTCCGACACCCTTTCTCATTCAGGAGACTTACAGAATGATAGAGAGAAAAGGGACCTCAGTGGCCATCTAGTCTGACCCGCCTTCTCATTCAGGAGACTTACAGAATGACAGAGAGAAAAGGGACCTCAGTGGCCATCTAGTCTGACCCGCCTTCTCATTCAGGAGACTTACAGAATGATAGAGAGAAAAGGGACCTCAGTGGCAATCTAGTCTGACCCGCCTTCTCATTCAGGAGACTTACAGAATGATAGAGAGAAAAGGGACCTCAGTGGCCATCTAGGCTGACCCCCCTTCTCATTCAGGAGACTTACAGAATGACAGAGAGGGAAGGGACCTCAGTGTCCATCTAGTCTGACCCCCCTTCTCATTCAGGAGACTTACAGAATGATAGAGAGGGAAGGGACCTCAGTGGCCATCTAGTCTGACCCGCCTTCTCATTCAGACTTACAGAATGATAGAGAGGGAAGGGACCTCAGTGGCCATCTAGTCTGACCCGCCTTCTCATTCAGGAGACTTACAGAATGATAGAGAGAAAAGGGACCTCAGTGGCCATCTAGTCTGACCCCCACTTCTCATTCAAGAGACTTACAGAATGATAGAGAGGGAAGGGACCTCAGTGGCCATCTACTCCGACACCCTTTCTCCTTCAGGAGACTTACAGAATGATAGAGAGGGAAGGGACCTCAGCGGCCATCTAGTCTGACCCCCCTTCTCACTCAGGAGACTTACAGAATGATACAGAGGGAAGGGACCTCAGTGGCCATCTAGGCTGACCCCCTTCTCATTCAGGAGACTTACAGAATGATACAGAGGGAAGGGACCTCAGTGGCCATCTAGGCTGACCCCCCTTCTCAATCAGGAGACTTACAGAATGATACAGAGAAAAGGGACATCAGTGGCCATCTAGTCTGACCCCCTTCTCCTTCAGGAGACACAGAATGATAGAGAGAAAAGGGACCTCAGTGGCCATCTTGTCTGACCCCCTTCTCATTCAGGAGACTTACAGAATGATAGAGAGGGAAGGGACCTCAGTGGCCATCTAGTCTGACCCCCCTTCTCACTCAGGAGACTTACAGAATGATACAGAGGGAAGGGACCTCAGTGGCCATCTAGGCTGACCCCCTTCTCATTCAGGAGACTTACAGAATGATACAGAGGGAAGGGACCTCAGTGGCCATCTAGGCTGACCCCCTTCTCATTCAGGAGACTTACAGAATGATTCAGGGGGAAGGGACATCAGTGGCCATCTAGGCTGACCCCCCTTCTCAATCAGGAGACTTACAGAATGATACAGAGGGAAGGGACCTCAGTGGCCATCTAGTCTGACCCCCCTTCTCATTCAGGAGACTTACAGAATGATAGAGAGAAAAGGGACCTCAGTGGCCATCTAGTCTGACCCGCCTTCTCATTCAGGAGACTTACAGAATGATAGAGAGAAAAGGGACCTCAGTGGTCATCTAGTCTGACCCGCCTTCTCATTCAGGAGACTTACAGAATGATAGAGAGAAAAGGGACCTCAGTGGCCATCTAGTCTGACCCCCCTTCTCATTCAGGAGACTTACAGAATGATAGAGAGAAAAGGGACCTCAGTGGCCATCTTGTCTGACCCCCACTTCTCATTCAGGAGACTTACAGAATGATAGAGAGGGAATGGACCTCAGTGGCCATCAAGTTTGACCCCCTTCTCCTTCAGGAGACTTACAGAATGATAGAGAGAAAAGGGACCTCAGTGGCCATCTAGTCTGACCCCCACTTCTCATTCAGGAGACTTACAGAATGACAGAGAGAAAAGGGACCTCAGTGGCCATCTAGTCTGACCCGCCTTCTCATTCAGGAGACTTACAGAATGATAGAGAGAAAAGGGACCTCAGTGGCCATCTAGTCTGACCCGCCTTCTCATTCAGGAGACTTACAGAATGACAGAGAGGGAAGGGACCTCAGTGGCCATCTAGTCTGACCCCCTTCTCAATCAGGAGACTTACAGAATGATACAGAGGGAAGGGACCTCAGTGGCCATCTAGTCTGACCCCCTTCTCATTCAGGAGACTTACAGAATGATAGAGAGAAAAGGGACCTCAGTGGTCATCTAGTCTGACCCGCCTTCTCATTCAGGAGACTTACAGAATGATAGAGAGAAAAGGGACCTCAGTGGCCATCTAGTCTGACCCCCCTTCTCCTTCAGGAGACTTACAGAATGATAGAGAGAAAAGGGACCTCAGTGGCCATCTAGTCTGACCCGCCTTCTCATTCAGGAGACTTACAGAATGATAGAGAGAAAAGGGACCTCAGTGGCCATCTTGTCTGACCCCCACTTCTCATTCAGGAGACTTACAGAATGATAGAGAGGGAAGGGACCTCAGTGGCCATCTACTCCGACACCCTTTCTCCTTCAGGAGACTTACAGAATGATAGAGAGAAAAGGGACCTCAGTGGCCATCTAGTCTGACCCGCCTTCTCATTAAGGAGGCTTACAGAATGACAGAGAGAAAAGGGACCTCAGTGGCCATCTAGTCTGACCCGCCTTCTCATTCAGGAGACTTACAGAATGATAGAGAGAAAAGGGACCTCAGTGGCCATCTAGTCTGACCCGCCTTCTCATTCAGGAGACTTACAGAATGATAGAGAGAAAAGGGACCTCAGTGGCCATCTAGGCTGACCCCCCTTCTCATTCAGGAGACTTACAGAATGACAGAGAGGGAAGGGACCTCAGTGTCCATCTAGTCTGACCCCCCTTCTCATTCAGGAGACTTACAGAATGATAGATAGGAAAGCGACCTCAGTGTCCATCTAGTCTGACCCCCCTTCTCAGTCAGGAGACTTACAGAATGATAGAGAGGGAAGGGACCTCAGTGGCCATCTAGTCTGACCCGCCTTCTCATTCAGACTTACAGAATGATAGAGAGGGAAGGGACCCCAGTGGCCATCTAGTCTGACCCGCCTTCTCATTCAGGAGACTTACAGAATGATAGAGAGAAAAGGGACCTCAGTGGCCATCTAGTCTGACCCGCCTTCTCATTCAGGAGACTTACAGAATGATAGAGAGGGAAGGGACCTCAGTGGCCATCTTGTCTGACCCCCACTTCTCATTCAAGAGACTTACAGAATGATAGAGAGGGAAGGGACCTCAGTGGCCATCTACTCCGACACCCTTTCTCCTTCAGGAAACTTACAGAATGATAGAGAGGGAAGGGACCTCAGTGGCCATCTACTCCGACACCCTTTCTCCTTCAGGAGACTTACAGAATGATAGAGAGGGAAGGGACCTCAGCGGCCATCTAGTCTGACCCCCCTTCTCACTCAGGAGACTTACAGAATGATACAGAGGGAAGGGACCTCAGTGGCCATCTAGGCTGACCCCCTTCTCATTCAGGAGACTTACAGAATGATACAGAGGGAAGGGACCTCAGTGGCCATCTAGGCTGACCCCCCTTCTCAATCAGGAGACTTACAGAATGATAAAGAGGGAAGGGACCTCAGTGGCCATCTATGCTGACCCCCCTTCTCATTCAGGAGACTTACAGAATGATACAGAGGGAAGAGACCTCAGTAGCCATCTAGTCTGACCCCCTTCTCAATCAGGAGACTTGCAGAATGATACAGAGGGAAGGGACCTCAGTGGCCATCTAGTCTGACCCCCTTCTCATTCAGGAGACTTACAGAATGATAGAGAGAAAAGGGACCTCAGTGGTCATCTAGTCTGACCCGCCTTCTCATTCAGGAGACTTACAGAATGATAGAGAGAAAAGGGACCTCAGTGGCCATCTAGTCTGACCCCCCTTCTCCTTCAGGAGACTTACAGAATGATAGAGAGAAAAGGGACCTCAGTGGCCATCTAGTCTGACCCGCCTTCTCATTCAGGAGACTTACAGAATGATAGAGAGAAAAGCGACCTCAGTGGCCATCTTGTCTGACCCCCACTTCTCATTCAGGAGACTTACAGAATGATAGAGAGGGAAGGGACCTCAGTGGCCATCTACTCCGACACCCTTTCTCCTTCAGGAGACTTACAGAATGATAGAGAGAAAAGGGACCTCAGTGGCCATCTAGTCTGACCCGCCTTCTCATTCAGGAGACTTACAGAATGACAGAGAGAAAAGGGACCTCAGTGGCCATCTAGTCTGACCCGCCTTCTCATTCAGGAGACTTACAGAATGATAGAGAGAAAAGGGACCTCAGTGGCCATCTAGTCTGGCCCGCCTTCTCATTCAGGAGACTTACAGAATGATAGAGAGAAAAGGGACCTCAGTGGCCATCTAGGCTGACCCCCCTTCTCATTCAGGAGACTTACAGAATGACAGAGAGGGAAGGGACCTCAGTGTCCATCTAGTCTGACCCCCCTTCTCATTCAGGAGACTTACAGAATGATAGATAGGAAAGCGACCTCAGTGTCCATCTAGTCTGACCCCCCTTCTCATTCAGGAGACTTACAGAATGATAGAGAGGGAAGGGACCTCAGTGGCCATCTAGTCTGACCCGCCTTCTCATTCAGACTTACAGAATGATAGAGAGGGAAGGGACCTCAGTGGCCATCTAGTCTGACCCGCCTTCTCATTCAGGAGACTTACAGAATGATAGAGAGAAAAGGGACCTCAGTGGCCATCTAGTCTGACCCGCCTTCTCATTCAGGAGACTTACAGAATGATAGAGAGGGAAGGGACCTCAGTGGCCATCTTGTCTGACCCCCACTTCTCATTCAAGAGACTTACAGAATGATAGAGAGGGAAGGGACCTCAGTGGCCATCTAGTCTGACCCGCCTTCTCATTCAGGAGACTTACAGAATGATAGAGAGAAAAGGGACCTCAGTGGCCATCTAGTCTGACCCCCACTTCTCATTCAAGAGACTTACAGAATGATAGAGAGGGAAGGGACCTCAGTGGCCATCTATTCCGACACCCTTTCTCCTTCAGGAGACTTACAGAATGATAGAGAGGGAAGGGACCTCAGCGGCCATCTAGTCTGACCCCCCTTCTCACTCAGGAGACTTACAGAATGATACAGAGGGAAGGGACCTCAGTGGCCATCTAGGCTGACCCCCTTCTCATTCAGGAGACTTACAGAATGATACAGAGGGAAGGGACCTCAGTGGCCATCTAGGCTGACCCCCCTTCTCAATCAGGAGACTTACAGAATGATACAGAGAAAAGGGACATCAGTGGCCATCTAGTCTGACCCCCTTCTCCTTCAGGAGACTTACAGAATGATAGAGAGAAAAGGGACCTCAGTGGCCATCTTGTCTGACCCCCTTCTCATTCAGGAGACTTACAGAATGATAGAGAGGGAAGGGACCTCAGTGGCCATCTAGTCTGACCCCCCTTCTCACTCAGGAGACTTACAGAATGATACAGAGGGAAGGGACCTCAGTGGCCATCTAGGCTGACCCCCTTCTCATTCAGGAGACTTACAGAATGATACAGAGGGAAGGGACCTCAGTGGCCATCTAGGCTGACCCCCTTCTCATTCAGGAGACTTACAGAATGATTCAGGGGGAAGGGACATCAGTGGCCATCTAGGCTGACCCCCCTTCTCAATCAGGAGACTTACAGAATGATACAGAGGGAAGGGACCTCAGTGGCCATCTAGTCTGACCCCCCTTCTCATTCAGGAGACTTACAGAATGATAGAGAGGGAAGGGACCTCAGTGGCCATCTAGTCTGACCCGCCTTCTCACTCAGGAGACTTACAGAATGATAGAGAGAAAAGGGACCTCAGTGGCCATCTATTCTGACCCGCCTTCTCATTCAGGAGACTTACAGAATGATAGAGAGAAAAGGGACCTCAGTGGCCATCTAGTCTGACCCGCCTTCTCATTCAGGAGACTTACAGAATGATAGAGAGAAAAGGGACCTCAGTGGTCATCTAGTCTGACCCGCCTTCTCATTCAGGAGACTTACAGAATGACAGAGAGGGAAGGGACCTCAGTGGCCATCTAGTCTGACCCCCTTCTCAATCAGGAGACTTACAGAATGATACAGAGGGAAGGGACCTCAGTGGCCATCTAGTCTGACCCCCTTCTCATTCAGGAGACTTACAGAATGATAGAGAGAAAAGGGACCTCAGTGGTCATCTAGTCTGACCCGCCTTCTCATTCAGGAGACTTACAGAATGATAGAGAGAAAAGGGACCTCAGTGGCCATCTAGTCTGACCCCCCTTCTCCTTCAGGAGACTTACAGAATGATAGAGAGAAAAGGGACCTCAGTGGCCATCTAGTCTGACCCGCCTTCTCATTCAGGAGACTTACAGAATGATAGAGAGAAAAGGGACCTCAGTGGCCATCTTGTCTGACCCCCACTTCTCATTCAGGAGACTTACAGAATGATAGAGAGGGAAGGGACCTCAGTGGCCATCTACTCCGACACCCTTTCTCCTTCAGGAGACTTACAGAATGATAGAGAGAAAAGGGACCTCAGTGGCCATCTAGTCTGACCCGCCTTCTCATTCAGGAGACTTACAGAATGACAGAGAGAAAAGGGACCTCAGTGGCCATCTAGTCTGACCCGCCTTCTCATTCAGGAGACTTACAGAATGATAGAGAGAAAAGGGACCTCAGTGGCCATCTAGTCTGACCCGCCTTCTCATTCAGGAGACTTACAGAATGATAGAGAGAAAAGGGACCTCAGTGGCCATCTTGGCTGACCCCCCTTCTCATTCAGGAGACTTACAGAATGACAGAGAGGGAAGGGACCTCAGTGTCCATCTAGTCTGACCCCCCTTCTCATTCAGGAGACTTACAGAATGATAGATAGGAAAGCGACCTCAGTGTCCATCGAGTCTGACCCCCCTTCTCATTCAGGAGACTTACAGAATGATAGAGAGGGAAGGGACCTCAGTGGCCATCTAGTCTGACCCGCCTTCTCATTCAGACTTACAGAATGATAGAGAGGGAAGGGACCTCAGTGGCCATCTAGTCTGACCCGCCTTCTCATTCAGGAGACTTACAGAATGATAGAGAGAAAAGGGACCTCAGTGGCCATCTAGTCTGACCCGCCTTCTCATTCAGGAGACTTACAGAATGATAGAGAGGGAAGGGACTTCAGTGGCCATCTTGTCTGACCCCCACTTCTCATTCAAGAGACTTACAGAATGATAGAGAGGGAAGGGACCTCAGTGGCCATCTACTCCGACACCCTTTCTCCTTCAGGAAACTTACAGAATGATAGAGAGGGAAGGGACCTCAGCGGCCATCTAGTCTGACCCCCCTTCTCACTCAGGAGACTTACAGAATGATACAGAGGGAAGGGACCTCAGTGGCCATCTAGGCTGACCCCCTTCTCATTCAGGAGACTTACAGAATGATACAGAGGGAAGGGACCTCAGTGGCCATCTAGGCTGACCCCCCTTCTCAATCAGGAGACTTACAGAATGATAAAGAGGGAAGGGACCTCAGTGGCCATCTATGCTGACCCCCCTTCTCATTCAGGAGACTTACAGAATGATACAGAGGGAAGAGACCTCAGTAGCCATCTAGTCTGACCCCCTTCTCAATCAGGAGACTTACAGAATGATACAGAGGGAAGGGACCTCAGTGGCCATCTAGTCTGACCCCCTTCTCATTCAGGAGACTTACAGAATGATAGAGAGAAAAGGGACCTCAGTGGTCATCTAGTCTGACCCGCCTTCTCATTCAGGAGACTTACAGAATGATAGAGAGAAAAGGGACCTCAGTGGCCATCTAGTCTGACCCCCCTTCTCATTCAGGAGACTTACAGAATGATAGAGAGGGAAGGGACCTCAGTGGCCATCTAGTCTGACCCGCCTTCTCACTCAGGAGACTTACAGAATGATAGAGAGAAAAGGGACCTCAGTGGCCATCTATTCTGACCCGCCTTCTCATTCAGGAGACTTACAGAATGATAGAGAGAAAAGGGACCTCAGTGGCCATCTAGTCTGACCCGCCTTCTCATTCAGGAGACTTACAGAATGATAGAGAGAAAAGGGACCTCAGTGGTCATCTAGTCTGACCCGCCTTCTCATTCAGGAGACTTACAGAATGACAGAGAGGGAAGGGACCTCAGTGGCCATCTAGTCTGACCCCCTTCTCAATCAAGAGACTTACAGAATGATACAGAGGGAAGGGACCTCAGTGGCCATCTAGTCTGACCCCCTTCTCATTCAGGAGACTTACAGAATGATAGAGAGAAAAGGGACCTCAGTGGTCATCTAGTCTGACCCGCCTTCTCATTCAGGAGACTTACAGAATGATAGAGAGAAAAGGGACCTCAGTGGCCATCTAGTCTGACCCCCCTTCTCCTTCAGGAGACTTACAGAATGATAGAGAGAAAAGGGACCTCAGTGGCCATCTAGTCTGACCCGCCTTCTCATTCAGGAGACTTACAGAATGATAGAGAGAAAAGGGACCTCAGTGGCCATCTTGTCTGACCCCCACTTCTCATTCAGGAGACTTACAGAATGATAGAGAGGGAAGGGACCTCAGTGGCCATCTACTCCGACACCCTTTCTCCTTCAGGAGACTTACAGAATGATAGAGAGAAAAGGGACCTCAGTGGCCATCTAGTCTGACCCACCTTCTCATTCAGGAGACTTACAGAATGACAGAGAGAAAAGGGACCTCAGTGGCCATCTAGTCTGACCCGCCTTCTCATTCAGGAGACTTACAGAATGATAGAGAGAAAAGGGACCTCAGTGGCCATCTAGTCTGACCCGCCTTCTCATTCAGGAGACTTACAGAATGATAGAGAGAAAAGGGACCTCAGTGGCCATCTTGGCTGACCCCCCTTCTCATTCAGGAGACTTACAGAATGACAGAGAGGGAAGGGACCTCAGTGTCCATCTAGTCTGACCCCCCTTCTCATTCAGGAGACTTACAGAATGATAGATAGGAAAGCGACCTCAGTGTCCATCTAGTCTGACCCCCCTTCTCATTCAGGAGACTTACAGAATGATAGAGAGGGAAGGGACCTCAGTGGCCATCTAGTCTGACCCGCCTTCTCATTCAGACTTACAGAATGATAGAGAGGGAAGGGACCTCAGTGGCCATCTAGTCTGACCCGCCTTCTCATTCAGGAGACTTACAGAATGATAGAGAGAAAAGGGACCTCAGTGGCCATCTAGTCTGACCCGCCTTCTCATTCAGGAGACTTACAGAATGATAGAGAGGGAAGGGACCTCAGTGGCCATCTTGTCTGACCCCCACTTCTCATTCAAGAGACTTACAGAATGATAGAGAGGGAAGGGACCTCAGTGGCCATCTACTCCGACACCCTTTCTCCTTCAGGAAACTTACAGAATGATAGAGAGGGAAGGGACCTCAGCGGCCATCTAGTCTGACCCCCCTTCTCACTCAGGAGACTTACAGAATGATACAGAGGGAAGGGACCTCAGTGGCCATCTAGGCTGACCCCCTTCTCATTCAGGAGACTTACAGAATGATACAGAGGGAAGGGACCTCAGTGGCCATCTAGGCTGACCCCCCTTCTCAATCAGGAGACTTACAGAATGATAAAGAGGGAAGGGACCTCAGTGGCCATCTATGCTGACCCCCCTTCTCATTCAGGAGACTTACAGAATGATACAGAGGGAAGAGACCTCAGTAGCCATCTAGTCTGACCCCCTTCTCAATCAGGAGACTTACAGAATGATACAGAGGGAAGGGACCTCAGTGGCCATCTAGTCTGACCCCCTTCTCATTCAGGAGACTTACAGAATGATAGAGAGAAAAGGGACCTCAGTGGTCATCTAGTCTGACCCGCCTTCTCATTCAGGAGACTTACAGAATGATAGAGAGAAAAGGGACCTCAGTGGCCATCTAGTCTGACCCCCTTCTCATTCTGGAGACTTACAGAATGATAGAGAGAAAAGGGACCTCAGTGGTCATCTAGTCTGACCCGCCTTCTCATTCAGGAGACTTACAGAATGATAGAGAGAAAAGGGACCTCAGTGGCCATCTAGTCTGACCCCCCTTCTCCTTCAGGAGACTTACAGAATGATAGAGAGAAAAGGGACCTCAGTGGCCATCTAGTCTGACCCGCCTTCTCATTCAGGAGACTTACAGAATGATAGAGAGAAAAGGGACCTCAGTGGCCATCTTGTCTGACCCCCACTTCTCATTCAGGAGACTTACAGAATGATAGAGAGGGAAGGGACCTCAGTGGCCATCTACTCCGACACCCTTTCTCCTTCAGGAGACTTACAGAATGATAGAGAGAAAAGGGACCTCAGTGGCCATCTAGTCTGACCCGCCTTCTCATTCAGGAGACTTACAGAATGACAGAGAGAAAAGGGACCTCAGTGGCCATCTAGTCTGACCCGCCTTCTCATTCAGGAGACTTACAGAATGATAGAGAGAAAAGGGACCTCAGTGGCCATCTAGTCTGGCCCGCCTTCTCATTCAGGAGACTTACAGAATGATAGAGAGAAAAGGGACCTCAGTGGCCATCTAGGCTGACCCCCCCTTCTCATTCAGGAGACTTACAGAATGACAGAGAGGGAAGGGACCTCAGTGTCCATCTAGTCTGACCCCCCTTCTCATTCAGGAGACTTACAGAATGATAGATAGGAAAGCGACCTCAGTGTCCATCTAGTCTGACCCCCCTTCTCATTCAGGAGACTTACAGAATGATAGAGAGGGAAGGGACCTCAGTGGCCATCTAGTCTGACCCGCCTTCTCATTCAGGAGACTTACAGAATGATAGAGAGGGAAGGGACCTCAGTGGCCATCTTGTCTGACCCCCACTTCTCATTCAAGAGACTTACAGAATGATAGAGAGGGAAGGGACCTCAGTGGCCATCTACTCCGACACCCTTTCTCCTTCAGGAGACTTACAGAATGATAGAGAGGGAAGGGACCTCAGCGGCCATCTAGTCTGACCCCCCTTCTCACTCAGGAGACTTACAGAATGATACAGAGGGAAGGGACCTCAGTGGCCATCTAGGCTGACCCCCTTCTCATTCAGGAGACTTACAGAATGATACAGAGGGAAGGGACCTCAGTGGCCATCTAGGCTGACCCCCCTTCTCAATCAGGAGAATTACAGAATGATAAAGAGGGAAGGGACCTCAGTGGCCATCTATGCTGACCCCCCTTCTCATTCAGGAGACTTACAGAATGATACAGAGGGAAGAGACCTCAGTAGCCATCTAGTCTGACCCCTCTTCTCAATCAGGAGATTTACAGAATGATACAGAGGGAAGGGACCTCAGTGGCCATCTAGTCTGACCCCCCTTCTCATTCAGGAGATTTACAGAATGATACAGAGGGAAGGGACCTCAGTGGCCATCTAGGCTGACCCCCCTTCTCATTCAGGAGACTTATAGAATGATAGAGAGGGAAGGGACCACAGTGGCCATCTAGGCTGATTCCCTTCTCAATCAGGAAACTTACAGAATGATAGAGAGGGAAGGGATCTCAGTGGCCATCTAGGCTGCCCCCCTTCTCATTCAGGAGACTTATAGGATGATAGAGAGGGAAAGGACCACAGTGGCCATCTAGGCTGACCCCCCTTCTCATTCAGGAGACCTATAGAATGATAGAGAGGGACGGGACCTCAGTGGCCATCTAGGTTAACCCCCCTTCTCATTCAGGAGACTTACAGAATGATAGAGAAGGAAGGGACCTCAGTGGCCATCTAGTCTGACCCCCTTCTCATTCAGGAGACTTACAGAATGATAGAGATGGAAGGGACATCAGTGGCCATCTAGGCTGAGTCCCAGCTCAAGCAGGAGAATGGAGGGGACCTCAGTGGCCATCTTGGCTGACCCCCCTTCTCCTTCAGGAGACTTACAGAATGATAGACAGGGAAGGGACCTCAGTGGCCATCTAGGCTGACCGCCAGCTGAAGCAGGAGACTGGAGGGGACTTCAGTGACCATCTAGTCTGACCCCCTTCTCACTCAGGAGACTTACAAAATGATAGAGAGAAAAGGGACCTCGGTGGTCATCTACTCTGACCCCCTTTCTCATTCAGGAGATTTACAGAATGATAGAGAGGGAAGGGACCTCAGTGGCCATCTAGGCTGACCCCCCTCATTCAGGAGGTCCCTTCCCTCTCCATCATTCTGTAAGTCTCCTGAATGAGAGGGGGAGTCAGATAGATGGCCACTGAGGTCCCTTCCCTCTCTATCATTCAACTAGTGTGTGTGAGTATGAAAGAGCAAACTGTCCCATTCTTTCCTTCCAAATGTAGCATTTTGCAAGAACCGTTCTGATTGGATGTTGGCAAAGTGTCCCATGTGGCCAAAAGGCTGTGGCTGAAGGTGGATTTTTGTGACGAAAGGGCTCGGGCCAATAGCTAGGGGCCTTTGGGTGAGGGAGAGAAGGCAGCGGCCGATCAGCTGCGGCAGAAGAAAGAGCTTTGTCCAACTGGTGTAGCCAAAAAGTCCCATCCCCCTTTCTGAAGCCCCAAACATCAGAGGGGTGAAGAACATGGGGGAAACCTTGGCCTCTTATACATTGATAGTTGAGGGAAAGGAAGATGGAGAGCTATGAGGTCTTTCATTTAAGCACCACTCTCACTCAAGCCCTTTCTCTGACTGAGCTCCTTTGATGATGAGGGTCCCAGATTCAGTCTCAGAGAAAACAACCCCAGGTAAGGAAAGGGGTTACATGCTCCACTGGCTGACCAACTCTGTCACTTCCCAAAGATCGTAGCTTTTGAACTGGATTGATTAATTATCAGATAATTATTATGACAAAAGAATCCAAGTCTTGTTCACAGAGTATACAATCCAATGTGTAAGTATGATAATATCATTTTGTTCGTGTAAATTAGTGAGTTCCAATAGGTATTTAGCATGCTCAACATGTGTACCTATAACAGACCTTAAAACAGAATAAAAGAATTGGAAGGGACCTTGGAGGTCTTCTAGTCTAACCTCCTCCTCAATCAGGGGACTGTATATTCTTCCAAACAAGTAGCTGTGTGGTCTCTTTTTAAAACTCTCCAGTGTTGGAGCACGCACAACTTCTGGGGACAAGTTAATAGGTCACTGTGAGAAAAGGAAAAATAATGACACAGGAGCCATGTGAACAGGAACAGATGTTTCCTATCTCCTTAATCAAGGCAAGGCCAACTCAGGTAGAGAATCACCCCTGAAGAAGGCAATTGACACCTTCACACCTCCATTTTTATACCAAATCGACAATTCATACGTGACTCCCAGTATACCGAACACTCCCATAAGTCATGATGTCAGCAATGACATATGTTCTTTATCTGGCTTTTCCTCTTTCTTAGGGACTAGCCCCAGTTTCATATCCTGTTTTTCACACAATGAGCTAAAAATACAATATTTGTTCATAATACTGCTTCACACACATGGTTATATAATGGTACAGAGGAAAGGTCATTTGAGTATAAAAGACAACTTGATATCAAAATATGGCTCCACTTTGGTTCCCTTCTTTACACAAAAGAAACCATCTTTACATTTTCCTCTCAGTCACTCAAAGTCCTTTTCATTCAACTAGACATATTCAATTCCTGCAACTGTTCTTCATATGTTTTAGTCTCCAGACCCTTAATCATCTTAGTCTCTACATTTTTAAAATAATATTGTGATCAAAATTGGATGCAGTATTCCAAGCGTGATCTTCCCAAGGCATTATAAAGCGATACTAATACTTCACATGATTTTATCCATCTGTTGATGCAAATGTTTTGGGGTTTTTTGGCTGGTGCCAAACATTGTTGGTCCATTTTTAAGTGATTCTCCACTAACACTCCAAGATCCCTCTCACAGTTACTACAATTGAGGCAGATCTCACCTAATCTGTAAGTGGACATTTGGTTTCTCTAGGCAAAGTGTAAAACCTTACATTTCTCTCCATTGAATTTCATCTTGTTGGGGTTCAAGTCTATCTAGCTCCATCTGGATCTTCACCTTATCTTCTGGGGTGCTGGCTATTCCTGCCACTTTAGTGTTGTCTTCAGATTTGATGATTTCCCCATTTTCCCCTCATCCAAATCATTCATGAATTTGTTGAAGAGTCCTGGGCCTAAAATGGAACCTGGGGGTCCCCCACTGCTGGTTTCCCTCCAGGCAGACGTAGTTCCATTGAGGACCAATGGCTGACTCCATCTGGGCATCAGGCTGCCTATCTCACATAGTTTTAGCTTACTGAGAAATAGGTTGTGGTTGACCTTGTCAAAGCCTTTCTGAAATCCACGTGCTGTATACTATGTGCTCTGCCTTTCACTGGTCCACTAGTTTAGTAAATGAAATAACATTTACTTATGATCTGTTTTAGTCCTAGTAAGTCATTCATATCTATTGGTAAGCATAGGTCCTTCTTTTCATGGCCCCATTGAGCCCAAACCTCCCTCTTCAACAAGGGCTTGGATCAGGGCCAACAGGCTGAGCTCCATTTGGAGGGCAATCCATTTTCTCCATCCTATTTCTCTGTTCATTGAGTCAAATGTTGCACTAACATCTAGAAAGCCTGTAAACCTTGTTTTTCCTCACTGATATAGATTAGATATTTCACGACCAATTTGAGCCAATAGATGATCATTAACTTATGCATTATTTCTATAAAATCTACATAGCTTTTAACTCTACTTAAAACCTTTTGGTTCTTCTGCAAGGAATGCATTTTTCTCAAGTTTAACTAAGAGAACAATGGCATAAATTGTAGCCACAATATCCGCTAGTCCATTTGGTCTATCATTGCTAGAGTCCTTTTTATTCCATATTCTATTTACATAAAATGCAACTATTGTCAACTTCAATCTGAGTGGATAGGGCAGGTCTTGTCTTCTAAAATGAAGATGCCAATAGGGGCCCCAACAACTAGAGATATTCTTGGATCAAATAACTAGTTCGTAGAATGTCTTCTCCAGGGAAGGTATTGCT
Organism: Erythrolamprus reginae; assembly: GCF_031021105.1. Classification (NCBI taxonomy): domain Eukaryota; kingdom Metazoa; phylum Chordata; class Lepidosauria; order Squamata; family Dipsadidae; genus Erythrolamprus; species Erythrolamprus reginae. The sequence goes on along the minus strand of NW_027248612.1, from coordinate 45,487 downwards.
TGCATCTCAGGCCTTTTATGATTAATCTCAACATGGACATAATGGGGTAGAACATTGACATTTTGGCTAATATGGAGGAAATCAGTTCCTGAATTCCATGCAGAAAACATGATTGTATCTATTTCTCATCTACCATCACCCACCACTTACTTTTACCAGATGGAGAATAATGCACACAAACCTGTGGGACTTTGTAGGTGCCTCCTATTGTTGACATCTGGATGGAGATTTCCTTTTGAGCTATATCAAGAAGAGCCAGAAGGTTGTCCTTCCTTCCACAGCCGTAGTTGGGGACATTGGCTTCTCCAGTGGAGAGAATGTCCAGCAAGCCATCTGAAGTGTGGAAAGTGCTCACATAGTTGTTATGGATATTGTAGCCAAGTGTGAGGTTGTGCATGAACTGGGAATTCTTGTTGATCAGTTGAATGTTGAAAATGAATATTAAGGCATATGCAGAATAATAAATATCCCTATTGTAAGAAAATATGTTATTATAATCAACAGCAACAACAAATACTTCTTTTAATATATACTACTCAAAAAAATAAAGGGAACACTCAAAGAACCCATCCTAGATCTGAATGAATGAAATATCCTCATTGAACACTTTGTTCTGTACAAAGTTGAATGTGCTGACAACAGCATGTGAAAAGCAACACAATCACTGTTGCTTCCTAAGTGGACAGTTTGATTTCACAGAAGTTTGATTGACTTGGAGTTATATTCTGTTGTTTAAGTGTCCCCTTTATTTTTTTGAGCAGTGTATAATCTTCCACGTGCCTAGTGAACCAAAATCAACGATCAGTTACACAAATATGGAAATCGCTTGAGGTACGGCAACTACAACTGATTCTCCAATTACTTCAAATAAAATTCATTATTCAAATGATGAATTAAGGATTGAAGAGAGAGGGGAAAATAATCTGCAGCCCTTTCAGCTTTTTCTCAGACCCCTTTTTAAGTCTTTCACAAAATCAGACAAAAACAAGAAGCCGTGGAAATCAAAATCATTCAGGAAATTAGACATATTCACAAAATAGGAATAAATGAGGAAAAAACATAAAATAATTTGAGTGTTAGAACAGAGGGAGTGAAACTCCATCACCCTGAATGACTTACGGATCAGGAAGAGAAGGAGCCACGTTGAAAAGAAACTTTGTATGCAGTGTTCCAAGTCCAGAGAAGACTATACCAATGAGATGGTCTCCTGGGCTGTAAAAGCTATGTGGCTGTTTTCCATCCTGGTGCTCCAAACTCAGTGGGCATTTCCTTCTCAGCTTCCCAGAGACAGGATGGAACACAAGCAGCACCACAACCAGAAGCAGGAGGTCCATCATCCATGGGGAGACTCAATCAATCTCCTTCCTGTTCCTACAGAAGAATTCAAAGGATTTTCACAAGGTGGGAAATGATGCAGTTCCTTTCCTGATTGAAACACAGCTTCACCTGGAAAGGAGAGAGACGTACATGCAAGAGACTCTGCCTGTCCCCAAACTCCCTATTTCTCTGTCCAAAGTTTCCCTTGGAGGATTCAGCCCAGGAGCAGAGCTGAAACGTTGATCGTAATAATTCTCCCTCTCAGGAGAGATCCCTGGATGATTCCACTTTGGAGAATTCTCTGGAGAGGAATGAAAGGGAAATAATCCCCCTATGGCACCTAATTGCAGGGGCAGAGATGGAATTAAATGGGTCATCTAGAATTGAGAGGTTTGGGAACTCCATGCTGGAAACTTACCCCGGAGGGAATACATGGCAACTGTGGCCGAAGAAATAAATAAATCTGACATTTGTGGGCACAGAGACAAACTCCCAGGGGCCAGTTAATGTCAGAGCATCTCACAGGTCTGAAATAGCTGCCTGCTGAGTTAAAGCCAATATGTATTTAACTTTATTTTGAAAGTTAAAGCTCAAAGGCTCCACACAAAATGGCTGATGTAACTTTAGTGAAACACTAGTTACCAGAACTTTGCAGAGTTAAAAAAAACTTTCTGTCTCTCACATACACACACACAAAAGGGCTGATGCAACTTTAGTGAACTTTTTAAAAACTTTGCCGAGTTTTAAAAGAAACATTTCTCTCTGTGTCTCTCACATACACACACATAAAGACATGCACAAAAATCAGAGAGAAGTTAGAAAAAAACTGGCTAGCTTAGCAACCTGAAGAACTGTGGACTTCCACCCCCAGAATTCCTCTGTCAGCACTCAGGGACCTTCCTCCCCTGGGCCTTTCCATGCTTTAGCTGTTCCTCTTGCTGCCTGTACAGTGCAATCTGTGCTCTGGCCTTTAAATTCTAACTGGCCTCCTCAGGCAGTGAGTAGGACAACTAAAGCTGGCAAAGACCCATCTGTTGTTGTTTTTTTAGGCCCATTCTCACAAGGACTTCTGAACATCTTTATTTGAAGAAACACCAGTCTTTTAGCCAATGATTTATTTGTGGGATTGTGTGTTTTCTGGCCGGATGTCATCCTCTTGTGGGTAGAAGGGAAGAAAAAAACACCTGTGCACCTATCTTTTGGACTGTGTTGCCCAAGTGGTCATAGTCTTTCATTATTTGATTCAGGTCTTTCCCTGTGTCATTTGTTCCCCCATGGATCACCAGTAGGGGGCAGTAGTCATTGGGCTTTATTATTTTGGTAAGGTTTTCCGTTACCTCAGAGATTTTCGCTCCAGAGAGGCAGCACACCTCTCTGGTTTATTTTATTTATTTTGTTTTATTTATTCGATTTTTATGCCGCCCTTCTCTTTAGACTCAGGGCGGCTTACAACATGTTAGCAATAGCACTTTTTAACAGAGCCAGCATATTGCCCCCAACAATCAGGGTCCTCATTTTACCCACCTCAGAAGGATGGAAGGCTGAGTCAACCTTGAGCCGGTGGTGAGATTTGAACCACTGACCTACAGATCTACAGTCAGCTTCAGTGGCCTGCAGTACAGCTCTCTACCTGCTGCGCCACCCCGGCTCCTGGTTTGGTTGTCCGGTCTCCAGATGGCAGGTTCAGTTCCCCTGAGAATTGAGTCACCCATCAGCAGCTTTCTCCCTTTCCTTTTTATTGGGTTGGTGTGGGGCAGTGGTTCTCAACCTAGGGGTCGGGACCACCGTTCCCCGTAAGCTGCACCCGTGAGCAGGTGCGCACCCCCAAATACCCCTGCGCGCACCCTTTTCCATGGGCGAGCGCTCCCCATCCCCCTGCCAGCCCACGGGGGGGGAGGCACCGGCAGTAAAAGGAAAGGGAGCTGCGGCCGCCCCTGCCTCCCCACCGTGCCTCCGGCCCCCTCGCGCCCCTGGCTTCTCGGCCCAGCCCCGTGCTCGCCCAATCCACCCCCTCTCCTCCTCCTCCGCCTCCTGCCTTCGCGCGCAACTTCTCCTGCGGCGGCGGCTGCGAGACGAAAGCGCTGCCAGCCAGGGGGCTGCGAGAGAGTGCTTTCTCCGCGGGCTTCGGGAATGCCCGCCCCGCCCCTCTCACAGCCCCTTCGCTGGGAGCGCTTTCATCCCAGACTTCCAGCAAGGGGGCTGCAGTAGAGGCAGGACAGGCATTCCCGAAGGGCAGGGTGATCAGCTGTGAGGTGGAGCTCCGGAACTGAGGCACCGACGGTGAGGGGGCTGGGAGAAAGCGCTCTCGCAGGCCCCTCGCCATCGGTGCCTCAGTTCCGGAGCTCCGCCTCACAGCTGATCACCCTGCTGCCACCCCACACCATGGCTATTGCCCAATGCCGCTGCTAAGAGAGAGAGAGAAAGGGGGGAGAGAGAGATAGCAAGAGAGAGAAGAGAAAGAGAGATAGAAAGAAAGAAAGAGTGAGAGTGAAAGAAAGCAATAGAGAGAGAGAGAGAGAAAGAGAGAGAGAGAGAAAGAGGGGGAGAGAGAAAGAGAGAGAACTCTTGATTTAAAGCATATGGTAAAAAGCACCCAAAAATAACAGAGAAAAAAACCCCCAGCCGTTTGTGTTTGTGTTTGTGTGTGTGTGTGTGTGTGTGTGAACTCTTGAACCATTTCCAATAGCTCACCTCAAATTGGAAATGGTTCAGGAGTTCACACACACACACACACACACAAGGGGGGAGGAGACAGGGATGGAAAAAGAGAAGATAATAATAGTAATAGATTTTGGTTTTGTTTTATTATTAATTTCTTTTAATTAAAAAATTGAATATTTATTTATTTATTTATTTATTTATTTATTTATCGCTCAGACACTATACTTTTCCGCCCACACCGAAAAAAAATTAGAGGGAACATTGGTCGGGACCCCTTTGGGGGTTGAACGACCATTTCGCAGGGGTCGCCTAAGATCATAGAAAAAGACAAATTTCCCCTGGTGTTAGGAACTAAAGCTTCTATTCTGGCGCCTTGGAACATATTTTTACAATCCGACCAATCAGGCATTTACAGTAGGGGTGTCCCTCTGACCTTCCTGCCAATCAGCTTCAAGCTCTTGGGAGAATTGGCACTGGACATGGTTGGGGGTCTCCACCACATGAGGAACTGTATTAAGGGGTCGCAGCATTAGAAAGGTTGAGAACCACTGGAAGGGGGGTCTTATTCTTTGTTGCAGTAGTGTCTGGTGGCGCTGTTTATTGTGCTTTCTTTCTGGTGATTCTTTGTCAATTATCTGTGGGTTCTCTTGTGTGAGGAGTCCCAGGTATTTGTTGCTTGTAGGCAGTGGGTTTGGGAGGGGGGGTGTTGGAATTGGTAGTGGTTTTGTATTTGGCTTGTTTTTCCTTCCTGGTTTGACATGTGTCCATTCGTTTTCATCCTCTGGGGCAGAGATGGCGAATCTATAGCACGGGGGCCACAGGTGGCAGGTGGAGCCACATCTACTGGCACATGAACTGTTGCCCTCGCTCAGCTCCAACATGCATATGTGTGCCGGCCAGCTGGTTTTTGGCTCACATAGAAGCTCTGGGAGGGGATTTTTTTTGCTTCCAGAATTTGGGAAACAGGCCGTTTCCAGCCTCCAGAGGGTCTCCGGGGGGGAGTTGTTTTTGCCCTCCCCAGGCATTGAATTATGGGTGTGGGCACTCGCGCAAGCAAGCAATGCTTTTTTGGTACCCAAGGAAAAAAGGTTTTGCCATCACTGCTCTGGGGGGTTGATTCTGTTTTGCTCCTCTGAGGTGTTGGCTCTACTAGGAGTTTGTTGGACTTTCTCATTTTGATGTTTGTGTTTCAGACTTTTTAGGTTTTTCTCTAGGTTTTCTATTTTTTTCCTCAATTAGTTGGATTAATTTACATTTGTTGCATGTAAAGTTTAGGAGGTTTGAGGGCAGAAGTGTGTACACACAGCACAATCTGCAAATCACAATGAAATCAGTTTGTTCCTCATCCTTGTGTGTGGTTGGTTGCAAGGTGGATGTGGGAAAGTAGAATGTCTTCCAGAAAGCCGTTAAATCTTGACTTTTCCGGCAGGCTTGGAATTAGGATTGACTGCAAGTAGGAATGGTTTTGCAGGATATTATTGTTTTTATTCCATTGCTGATTTTATTGCTATACAGTATTTTTATCGTTGTTGTATTTATGATTATTGTTAGCTGCTCTGAGTCCTATTTGGAGTGAGCAGCATATACCGTAAATACAATTAGAAAGAAAGAAAGAAAGAAAGAAAGAGAAAGAAGGAAGGGGGAAGGAGGAAGGAAGGAAAGAAAGAAAGAAGGGAGGAAGGAAGGAGGAAGGAAGGAAAGAAAGAAGGAAGGAGGAAAGAAAGAAGGAAGGAAGGAGGAAGGAAGGAAAGAAGGAAAGAAAGAAAGAAAGAAAGAAAGACAGCTGGTCAGCCAGACACCTTCTGATTGTCATAGCAGAAATAGGAAAGTTTGATTTTTATATGCACAACTACACACAAATACATGAAATTCCATGTAATATTATTTAAGAGTTTCAAGTAAAAAAGCCCAATGAGTCTAATTTCTCTCTGTTCTTCATAATTGACAGGAACACAACAGAGAAATCTCCAACTAATTGCACAAAATAAAGAGCTCTGCAAAAATTTGGAATAAAGATTGAGAACTTTTAGATAGCAACCCTGCCTTTCCCCCCAGAATTTCATATTAAATTCTCGACAGTTTCCCCACCCACCCCCAAACTAATATTCTACACTGACATAGTTTGACATAATATGAGTTTTTATTGATTAGCTCTTGAGCCATATCAAAGTGCAAAGTTCCAGAAACCAATAATTATTAAAATTTGATAAAACAATTTAAAATTGAATTTAATATAATATAATTTAAAATGAAACTGGAATACAATACGATTTAAAATGAAGTTGGAATAAAATACAATTCTAAAATTAAATTGAACAAAATACAATAATTTAAGATATAGATAAGAGATGATAAAATTATAATTTGATCTTTACATAAGTAAATAGAGAACTGGTGCGGCCATCCACTGAGAGCCCACCAAAGTTCTTTGGAGACCCTGGAAAGTGACCTTGTTCATCTTTGGGGGTCTATGTATGGCTTGGTCTCTGTATTCAGGGTGTTGCATCACCAGAACCACCATCTGAAGATGAGGAGGTGGCTTCCATCACTGCGGAACCCCCATACAGCAATCCATCAATTCCCACATTACCATAATTGATGAATGATGTCAGACATTCAGATGTTAGAATTTTAAAATGCTTGGAAATGTGCAAATTAGCCATAGAAATTCATGTTAACGAGGAAACAGAAATTTATAAAATGTGGAATAATTGGTATAATTGCTTGGAATAAAGACACAAAGTTAAATAATTAGTAATAACAAAGGAAATAAGGTGGAAGATGAATAGATGTAGATGTTATGAGATAGAGATAATTGTAATGGGTTGGATTTTAATGAATTATGTGAATATAGATAAGTTAATGAATAAGTGTTATAGATACACAGAAGATATACTGATATGCAACATTGCTAAATGAATATTAATTTTTACTGTTTAGATCTTGTTGTGTTATGTAATGTTATGTGGTGTCTTTTGAAAGTTGGTTTTATCCATAGGTATTTATATGTTTTTAAAACTGTTAAATTAAAATTAGCTTTTATTTTTTAAAACAGTCTGTGGAATGAAAAGAAAAAGCAAGGAGTGACAGACCTTGGAAAGATCTGGGGCTAAATGACTTGGAGAGAGAAGGAGAGAGAGAGGAGGAGGAAGGAGGGAAGGAGGGAGGGAAGAGAAAATACAGGGAATGGAGGAGTGGTGGGATTTAGATGGTCCTCCCTGGTTCAGGAGGTTGGGAGTTCGATCCTAGATAGAGCCAGATGTAGGGTCTCCTGCTTGGACAGAGGTTTGGACTAGATGACCTGCAAGGTCCCTTTCAACTCTGTTTTTGTGTTCATCTGAACCAGCTGAATTGCCTGGTCTGTCCCCTCCTTCTGGGCTCCCTTGCATGACCCCGTCCTGCCTTATCCCTCCCCTCCTGAGCCCCCCCGCCCCCCAGAAAAGGACCTGTCTCAAGATCCCGTGGGTCCCTTTGGATTAGGCAGTGGGATTCCCCGCCGGTTCCTTCTCTGCACCAAGGAATCGTGGAAACGCTGCGGAGTCCAGAATGGGGCTTCCTCAAAATTAGGAATTGGGAGCATCCAGAAAGGAGGACCAATGAGAATTCTCCCTTCTGCCGCGTCATCGGTCTCCGGGCAGAGTCTCCCTTGACTTCACCCACTGGAGGAGAGTTCCGCCCTGAGAATAAGCCAAGATCCCCCTCCCTCCCCCCTCCCACTTTCCCCGCTTCTCTCTCTCATATTCTTCAGGTGAAGCCACAAAGGACTCTGCCTAGAAACCGAAGACGCTCGAGCAGGGAGAATTCCCATTGGTGCTGTGCCTCGTGCTGGCCCCTCCCACCTCCAACGGCCGAGATAAACGCTTCTTCGCGACCCCCTCCCCTTGCAGAACCGCGGATTCTTCCTCTGGGGCTGGAAAGGAAAAAGAAAGGGAAAGGAAAGAAGATAGAAGAAGGCCTGGAATTAAGATCGATTGTTAGTGTTTATCTTTTTTTAAATTATGTATGTGATTTTAGTGATATTTTTACTGTTTTTACTTGTGTTTATAACCATTGTTAGCCGCTCAGAGTCCCTTTTGGAGTGAGCAGCATATAAATGAAATAATAGATTAGATAGATAGATAGATAGATAGATAGATAGATAGATAGATAGATAAGAAAGAAATGAAAAAGAAATTGAAATGAAAGGAAGATAGAAGAAGGACATAAAAAGAAAGGAAAAGAAAGAGAAAGGAAAGGAAACGAAAGGGAAAATAAAGGGAAAGAGAAAGGAAGGGGAGGGAAAGGGAAAGGAAGATAGATAGAGAAAGGACAGAAAGGGAGAGGAAGGGAAGGACTGAAAAGCCAAGTCTCAGGATCTCCGGGATCCCTTTGGCTCAGGCAGTGGGATTCCCCGCGGGTTCCCCCTCTGTGCCAAGCGAAGGGATGGCGGAGAGGCTGCCCAGCCCAGAATGGGGCTTCAGGCGACGCCCGGCCGGAGAAACGCCGGAGGGGCCGAGAAACGCCGCCTACAACCAGCGAGGTCAGTTGTGCGAGGAACCCCCGAAGCCCCGGCGGCTCTTTCGGGAGAGAGGGAGAGGATGCGGCCACTCAGCTCCAGAGACCGAGCGTTTGCCTGGAAGTTCGCAATAGGGAGGGCCCAGAAAATCGGAAGGACCAATGGGAATTCATTTTTCTTTAGCGTCATCGGTCTCCGGGCAGAGACTCCCTGGTCTTCACCCGAGGGAGTCGAGTTCAGGGGCAGAGAGAAAAGTGGATTATAGAGAAGAGCAGATTTAAGAGCATCAGAATGAGGATGGTGTTTATTTTATATAGTTCGTCCCGAGAGCATCAACCAGGCAGGGCAACTATGTAGTGTTGAAAAATGAATAAAAGTAATAAGAGACTCATTATCATCCGAAGCGCTAAATCACCTGTGATTGATGAATGATTTGAATAGGGATTTTGTGATTGTATGAAATCATATGAATATTACCGTAATTAATTAATATGTATATTATTATAGGATTTCATGAAATATCCGATGTATCAATGCAGAAATACTGAAGGTTTGCTGATATTATAATTTCTTTTGTTGTTGTTTGTTTGATTGATTGATTGTTTTTCATTATTTTTATTTGTTATTGATTTGTCTGTTTCAAAATAGGGAGGGAAGGGCCGGGAGGAACATCCCCAGGAAGGGGGTCCCACCAGATGGCAGGCAGCTGTGGGAGGGATGGAGGGAGGGAGGGTTAAAATCCTCATTAGGGCACAGAACCGGTTGTTCAATTCTTTGAATCCCACCACTGCCAGGGACTCCTCAGTCCGCCCTCTGAGACCCCCAAGTCCTCCCTGGCTGTGGGGCTGAGTCTCCCCTTCAGTCACCCCCTGCAGCCCCACTGCATGATGGATGGATGGGGGGAGGGCAGGAGGAAGTCCACTCTCCCTCCAGGGCTGCCATGACCCCCCCTTGAGCTGGAGCCCCCCAGGACTGAGAATATCCCCCCTCCCTCCCTCCCCCTCCCTCCACTTCTCTCTCTGCCCCTGAACTCGACTCTCTCAGGTGAAGTCCAGGGAGACTCTGCCCGGAGACCGATGACGCTGAAGAAAGGGGGATTCCCATTGGCCCTCCCGCTTTTCTGGGCCCTCCCTCTTCCAAGTTCCAGGCAGATGCTTCCCCAACAATGCAGCCCCCCCTATTTGGGGCTGAGCGGCCGCATCCTCTCCATCCCTCCCGAAAGAGCCGCAGGGGCTTCCGGGGTTCCTCGCACAACGGGCTTGGCTGGTTGTAGGCGGCCTTTCTCGTCCCCTCCGGCATTTCTGCGGCCGGGCGTCGCCTGAAGCCCCATTCTGGGCTGGGCAGCCTCTCCACGACCCCTTCGCTTTGTGCAGAGGGGAAACCTGCGAGGAATCCCACTGCCTGAGCCAAAGGGATCCATGAGATCCTGAGACTTGGCTTTTCAGCCCTTCCACTCCACTCCTTTCCCTTTCTCTTTCCATTTTACCTTCCAGATTCACTTAACAAACCATGTTACTAATTTAACAACTTTAGTGATTCTCTTAACAAGTGTAGAAAGAAAACTCCTAAAATGGAGCAAAATTCACTCAACAAATTTTTCACAAAGCAACATAAATTTTGGGCTTAATTGTGGTCGTAAATTGAGGACTATCTCTATGTAATTCATCAGCTCAGGCCCGAAAATAAAGGGACGCTCTGAATGGTTAAGTTAAAATACTGTGTATTTCTTGAAGTTTGTAGGAGCAACGTCCACAGCGTAATTTGCTCTCCCACAGACATAAATAACTCCTGCTCTTTTACCACTTTTACACTCTTAACGGTGCGTATTTCTCCAGACATCTCCCTGCTTTCTTCAGGGACACTAATTTTTCTGTTGCATTTTTCTTGTTACTTCAGCCTCTTGTTCCACCAAACGCATCAGCAGGATTTGGTATTTATTTTTCTACCAAAATTGAAAAATAGATAAAACACTGAGTAGCATTAATTCAGCTATTCAGTTTGCTTGGCTTTTCCCTCATGAGGTCATGCCTCATAATCCTTCTGACAGGTGCATGAGCTCACAAAGGAGAAGTAAATGAAACCTTTGGGTGGGCTGAATGAAAGGTATTATTCACCTGAGCTTTTATCTCTGTGTGGGTGCTTTACTTAGTTACTGAGGATTGGTTGGTTGAGTTGCTTCAGTTTTTATTTAATTTTATTGATGTAGTTTAGGTTTGTTCTATTTTTCAAAATTTATTTGTTTACTTATTCATCTATTTACTTCATATATATATTATAAATATATAATAAATATATATTTATATTTGTTTCCATATATTTCGTATATTATATTTGTTTAATATATTAAACAGTAGTTTCGCTTAGTTAGGGTTTACTTTATTTCCATCATGGATACTTTCCTCTATTATGTAGGAAATGCCATATTTGAGGTAAGAGATCTTCAGTTTTATGTGTTTGCTTGTTAGCTTCCGTGGCTGACTCTAGGATTTAGAATTCTAAAAGGTAATATGACAGATAACATGACATAAATAATTTCATGATAGACATTAAAATTTGATAATGAAATAAAATAGGAATCAAAGGAATCTTGGAATAAGATTTAGGATAATTTTTAAAATAACTTTTTAACCTGAATATTTTTTAAAAAAAATTACATCACCTCTTTCTGGGCTAAAATTAACTTTCCAGATCTTTTCCCAATCTTCTAGTTGAATAGTGTAGCCAAAGTTGGTCATCCAGGCAATTATGTTTTCCTTTGCCATTTCTTCTGAGTTTTCATAATTTAACAAAAAATTATACAGCTTGGTAATAAATTTCCTTTCTGAACCTAATAAAAATTTGTCTATTATATAATTTTTTTACTAATTCCAAATTCTACCAAGTTTTTTTTATATCTACTCTGTATTTGATAGTACTAACCAATCAATTTATTTCCCTTCATTTTTAATTTTTTTTCCTGGTCTTGAGATATCCTTTTCTATCTAATAGATCTTCATAGGTTAAAATTTTATTTTAGATTTTTTTAAAAAAAAAATTAAAGTCTGTGGAATGAATAGAAAAAACGGGGAGTGAAAGGTCTTGGAAAGATTTTGGGCTAAATGACTTGGGGAGGGCGAGAGAAGGAGAGAGAGAGAGGAAGAGGGAGGAGGAAAGAGAAAATACAGGGAAGGGAGGAGTCGTGGGATTTAGCTGGCTCTTCCTGGTTCAGGAGGTTGGGAGTTCCATCCTATGTAGACTCTACCTTGACTTCACTCCCTGGAGGAGAGAGTTCCGTCCAGAGAAGAAGCTTCAGTTGGTTCTTCAGGCTAAGATCCCCCTCCCTCCTCCCTCCCACTCTCCCCACTTCTCTCTCTCCTCCTTCAGGTGAAGCCACAAAGGACTCTGCTTAGAAACCGATGACGCTCAATCAGGGAGAATTCCCATTGGTGCTGTCCCTCGTTCTGGCCCCTCCCACCTCCAATGCAGAACCACGGATTCTTCCTCTGGGGCTGGAAAGGGAAAAGAAAGGAAAGAAGATAGAAGAAGGCCTGGAATTAAGAACGATTGTTAGTATTTATGGTTTTTTTAAATTATATAGTGATTTTAGTGATATTTTTACTTGTGTTTATAACCATTTTATTATCAAGATGTATATTTTTTTGTTAAATTATGAAAAAGTAGAAGAAGTGGTAAAGGAAAACATGATTGCCTGGATGACCAACTTTGGCTACACTGTTCAACTAGAAGATTGGGAAAAGATCTGGAAAGTTAATTTCAAATTAACAATCTCAGGTCCATACAGAGAGAATTTACCAATGGCCCATGCCCCAGCAAAGTTAGCCAAAATTTACCCAAAAGTAAAAGTGATTGCTGGAAATGTAAGTCAATGCAATGTACTTACTACCACATGTGTTTGTTATGCCCAGAAACAAGGAAATTCTGGATTATGGTTCAAAATATGGTAAAAGAGATATTAAAGTTAAAATTAGAATTTAAACCCGAGATATATTTACTAGGAATAATCAGAGGACAACATGAAAAAGCTAACTATTATTTGGTAGTACAGTACATGTATTAATGGCGGCCCGACTGATCTTTGCACAGAACTGGGGGAGGGGGGGGAACGTACCAACCAAGGATATGGTAATTTAAAAAAATACTACAATGCGCAAAATGGAGTAGACTTACTCTAGAGTTCCAGAATAAACAGGAAGAAGAATATTACACTGTGTGGGATAAACTTTATAATTGGATTGAGGGAAAGTGAGAAATAAGTTAAGTATAAATTGGTCCAAAAAATGGGGAAACCAAAGAAACAGAAATGTAATTGTAAATATATTCTCAAACTTAATGTTCTTGCTGCATATTATTTTTTGTTTTTTGTTGTCATTGTATTTTATTTTTGTCTTTAAAAAGCCAATATTTTTTTTAAAGAACTGAAGAAGCTTCTGGCATGGGAAGCGAAACGTTTTCAAGGAGAAAAACCCAAGAAATCCCGCCTGTCTTTTGAAAAGCTCCTTTGGGATCTGCGCTGAAGAGGCCCCTAGGAGGGATGGGGCTTTCGGAGTCTTTTCCGTCCCTGAACAAGGCAAAGGGATGAAGTGGAAGAGCCTTTCTTTTAGGCTGCACCTTGGGTCTTGTGCCTGAGGTTCCCTTGGCAAATAGGCAGTGAACCTGCCAGGCCTGTTTTGGGGGAATTAGGTTTCTGCCGTGGGTGATGGATATTATTTGATGGCCGAGTCCATGGACACAGGTGGGGTTGAACCAAGGTTTAGATGGTCACTTCTGGGAAAGCCCCACACAACCTGGCCATCCTAGGGTCCACATTCTGGGCTCTGCTTCGTGACCCAGGCAAGAACACCAAAGGTGGCTTATTCTTAGCCTTCCATCCCTGAGTTGGGGTAAGATCTGTGCTTTGCCTGCCACGGCTGGTTGCTGGCAGTTTCAAGTAGGCAGAATTTAACAGAATATAACAGAGTTAGAAGGGACCTTGAAGGTCTTCTAGTCTAACCCACAATCTTTTCTTTAAAAGCTCCAGCAATGGATCCCCTTTTAAGAATAAGCTTTATTAGCATTGTTAAGAAAACAAGTCAGTTATAGTTAATTCATTTTTTTCTTCAATCCACAGAAATTGGTGTCTGCAAGTGTCACCAGAGCCACGAAGGGAAGATGTGGAGGCTGCCATAATCACTGTGGAACCCTACATCCCCGAATCCATCAACCCCAACATCACCATAACTGATGAACGATGGATGCCAGACCTTCTGCTTTGCATGACAATGTAATGTTTGGTAAGTGTTTGAACTATTTTGGTTGTCTATTTTTCTTTTTTAAATATATTCTATTATTGGTTTTTTTAATTAAAAATAAACTATTTATAACAGACAAAGTACAAAAAATAAAACACACACAGAAAAAACCCCTCAACATTAAAATAAATGTTGGACAATTTGTGACATGCCTGTAATACAATTCTAACAGTTTATTTACTACTACACGGATTATACACTGCGCAAAAAAATAAAGGGAATACTCAAAGAACACATCCTATATCTGAATGAATGAAATATTCTCATTCAATACTTTGTTCTGTACAAAGTTGAATGTGCTGACATGTGAAATTTATTGTTAATCAGTGTTGTTTCCTAAGTAGGCAGTTTGATTTCACAAAAGTTTGATTTACTTGGAGTTATACTGTATTGTGTTGTTTGTTCCCTTTATTTTTTTGAGCAGTATATTTACATAATATACATCAAGTTTTAGCAAAGATCTTATTCTTTTGTGACATTTACTCTCCAAATTATCTGACATTTATTAATTCTTTAATTTTACTTTTTAAAAAAAAAATTCTACCCAATCGTAAAATATAACCCAAGTTATTGTTTTTGCTCTTATTTAATTCTTAATACGTTTTGCGGTTTTGAATTTCTTGCTTTGGCATTTTCGGTAGGGTTGCTTGGACTATGGAAGTTAACAGGAAAGAAAACTAGAATCCTTTAATGTTAATTTGGTTGCTCGGTTTTATCCATTGTTTTGTTTCTTGCTTACTATTTCATTATTATTAAAATGTTCAATCTGTGCTTCTTTTGCCCAAGGACAAATTGCTGCAACCATCACATTGTGGACCAGGCCTGAAGGTTTGACATCCTCTTTCATCAATTATGGTGATGTGGGAATTGATGGATTGCTTTATGTGGATTCCACAGTGATGGAGGCCGCCTCCTCATCTTCAGCTGGTGGTTCTGGTGACACAACACCCTGAACTTAGAGGTCAAACAATACACAGACCCCAAAGACGAACAATGTCACTTTCCAGGGTCTCCAAGGAACTTGGGTGGGCTCTCACTGGATGGCCGCACCACTTCTCTATTTATTTATGTAAACACCAAAGTACAATATTATCATGTTTTATCTGTATCTAAATTATTGTATTTTTTTAAATTTAATTTTAGAATGTATTTTATTCCAACTTCATTTTATGTCATATTGTATTTCGATTTCATTTTAAATCATCTTGTATTCCAATTTCATTTTAAATCGTATCGTATTCCAATTTCATTTTAAATTGTATTATATTAAATTCAATTTTCAACTGTTTTATCAAATTTTAATAATTATTTGTTTCTGGAACTTTGCATTTTGATGTGGTCCAAGAGCTGATCCATAAAAACTCATGTTATGTCAAACTATGACTAAAGTGACCAGATTTTAACTCTGGCAAACTGGGACACCATTAACCGGGGTGGGGGGGAACTTGATTATAAATTTGGTCTATATGGAGCAAAAAAAAAAATTTTTCTTTTTCTTTCTATCTCTCTTCCTCCCTTCTTTTCTCTTTCTTTCTCCCCCTCCCTCTTTCTCTTTTCCTTCCTCTTTTTCTGTTTCCCTTCCTCCCTCTCTTTCTCCCTCCTTCCCTTCCCCTAGCTCTTTCTATCTCTCTTCCTCTCTCCCTAATTTTCTTTCTCTCTCTCCCCCTCTCTTTCTCTCTCTTCCCTCTTTTCTTTATCTTCCTCCCTCCCTCCTTTCTCTCTTTCTCTTTCTCTCCCTCCCACCTTTCCTTTCTTTCTTTCCCTTCCTCTCTTTTTTCTCTCTCTCTATTTCTCTTTCTTTCTCCCCTCCTTCCCTCCCTCTTTCCCTTCTTTCTTTTCCTTTTCTCTCCTTCTCTCTTCCTTTCTGTCTCTCTCGCTCCTTCCTTCCCTCTCCTTCCCTTTCTATTTCTCTCCTTCTCACTCCTCCCTTTCTCTCTCCCTCCCTACCTCTCCCTCCCTACCTCTCGCCTTTCCTTCCTTCCTTCCTCTCTTTTTTTCTCTCTCTGCAGCTTGTCCATTCCTTCCCCTTCTAGCTACTGCGAGGTTGCCGGCCCTGAAACTGCTACCTTTCGGCTTCGGCTGCCTTGCAAAAGAAATGTCCCGCGCTTAACGCCCACCCACCCCCCGCGCATGTCTTCAGCCTCAACAAAATTGGTGGCCGTCACCCTCGTCCTCCCACTGCCGCTCCCCCCCACGTTTCCTTCCCTGACTGAAAATGAAGTCTGGGGGGGGGGGGAGAGGCAAGCTACGAGAGACCGACTGTTGTAGAAAGTTCCCTCGAGCCACTCAAACGGAGCAACAGAGCGCAAGCACAGGGCACGTCAGGCGGGGGGGGGGGGGAAGAGAGGCTCGAGGCCATGAAGGGGGACGGCTTCAAGATTCTCCAGAACAGCCGAGGTGGGAGGGGGGCGAGGTTGAGCAAAGGCCAAAGAGGAGCCAGATTTCCTCAAACTGGCCGTCCATACCCTCCCCTCCCCCGCCTTGAGAGAGTGGGAGGAAACGCAGGCAGACAAAAAGCCAAAGGAGAAAAACAATTGCCCTTTCCTGGTTACCTCAGGAAAACATACGTAAAGGGTCTGAACCCGAGGGCCTCTCCAGAGCTCAGCGCCGCGGTGCCAGCTGCTACGGTGGCCCCTGAGCACCATGCGGGCTCGCGCTCTGCAGAATACCCCACCCCCAAGTGTGGCCTTTGACCCAGGGCCACCATCAGGAATTTTGGGGCCCCATACAGCCTAAGTGTCTGCCCCCCCCCTGGCCATTTAAAAACTACTGCCCCCCAAATCCCATGCCATGCCCACCATGGCCACACACCCTGGGCAAGCCCTCCCCCGGCCCTCTGAGGTCAAACACAGCCCTGATGAAATTGAGTTTGACGCCGCTGGCCTAGAGGCTAAATCCTATGACCAAGGGCTAAGAGAATGAGTATGTTTAGCTCAATAAATAGAAAACTGAAGGGGAATATAATAGTAGTTTCCCAATCCTTAAAGGGCTGCCACAGAGTAGATGGCATCTATTTATTCTCCATGCCACCTGAAGGTAGTACAAGAAGCAATGGGCGGAACCTCACCAAGAAGAAATGCAATCTGGAAATAAGGAAAAACTTGGGACTGGGCGGCATAGAAATAAATAAAAAATAAATAAATAAATAAATCCCTTCTTTTTTATTAAAAGAAATTAATAGAAACATAGAAACATAGAAGACTGATGGCAGAAAAAGACCTCATGGTCAATCTAGTCTGCCCTTATACTATTTCCTGTATTTTATCTTAGGATGGATATATGTTTATCCCAGGCATGTTTAAATTCAGTTACTGTGGATTTACCAACCACCTCTGCTGGAAGTTTGTTCCAAGCATCTACTACTCTTTCAGTGAAATAATGTTTTCTCAGGTTGCTTTTGATCTTTCCCCCAACTAACTTCAGATTGTGTCCCCTTGTTCTTGTGTTCACTTTCCTATTAAAAACACTTCTCTCCTGGACCTTATTTAACCCTTTAACATATTTAAATGTTTCGATCATGTCCCCCCTTTTCCTTCTGTCCTCCAGACTATACAGATTGAGTTCATGAAGTCTTTCCTGATACATTTTATGCTTAAGACCTTCCACCATTCTTGTAGCCCGTCTTTGGACCCGTTCAATTTTGTCAATAATAATTTAAAAAAACCAAAATCTATTACTATTAAAACTAAAACAACCAGCAAAACTATTAATAAAAACAGGTGAGGGCTGGGTTTTTTTCTCTGTTATTATTTAAGTGCGTTTACCATATGCTTTAAATCAAGAATCACTTCTCTCTGTCATTCTCTGCCTCAATCATTTTCTCATTTCTCTTTTTTTCTCCCCTTTTTTCTATCATTTCTCTCTCTTCCTTCCACTCTTCCCTCTCTTTCTTCTTCTCTTTCACTCTCTTCCTTCCTCTCTCATCTCTTTCTTTCTTTCTCTTTCTCTCTCTTGCTTTCTTTCTCTTTCTCTCACTCTCTTCCTTCCTCTCTCATTTCTCTCTCTTTCTTTCTCTATCTTGCTTTCTTCCCCCCCCTCTCTTTCTTTCTTTCTCTCTCTCTCTTTCTCTATCTTGCTTTCTTCCTCTCTCTGACTCTCTTCCTTCCTCTCTCATCTCTTACTTTCTTTCTCTCTCTCTTTCTCTATCTTGCTTTCTTCCTCTCTCTCACTCTTCCTTCCTCTCACATCTCTCTCTCTTTTCTTTCTCTTTCTCTATCTCTCCCCCTCTTTCTCTCTCTCTCTTTTTCTCACTTTCCCTCTCTTGTTTTCTTTCTCTCTCTTGCTTTCTCTCTCACACTCTTTCTCTCTCTCGTTCTCTTTCTCTTTCTATCTCTTTCTCTCCCCCTATTTCTCTCTCTCTCTCTCTCTCACTTTCTCTCTATCTTGTTCTGTCGTCGCTCTCACTCTCTCTCGTTCTCTGGAGGCTGGCGAAAGTAATTTTCAATGTCGGGCGTGCGGGCTGACGCGCGCTCTCCTCATCCCCCTGCTGCCAGCCCAACCCGGAAAATTCAAAGTAAGAAAAACCTTCGCTCTTACTTTGAATGTTCCGGGCAGCCTGGCAGGGAGATGGAGAGAGAGCGTGTCAGCCCGCACGCCCGACATTGAAAATCGCCTTCGCCGGCCGGCGGCCCCCGCTATGAAAATGCCTGCAGAGAAGAAAGAGAGGCGGAGCGGGCGGGCGGGCGAGGGCAGCGGCGAGTAGCCAGGGGGCGCGAGGGGGCTAGAGGTGCAGGGGGCGGGGGTGGCCGCAGCTTCGTGCGCGCCCTTGGAAATGGGTTCACGGGGGGCCTTTTGGGGGATGCTGGCGCACGCGTGCGAAGCCTACAACTTGCGCTTGTGTTAAATTTTGTTTCTTTCCTAAGCAGCCTTCTGTGTAAAAAAATCCATTTGGGAACGACTCATTTTTAAGATTTGTTCATACCATCAACGAAATTAATTTTACATTAATTTATATTAACTTATAATTTAGTGTATATTGTATATAGTGATATTTTAACGGCTTTTAGTGTTTTTAAAGTGTTATTAACTGCCATTTTATACTATCATTAATTTAATTGATTTTTAACATAATTAGGGTTCTAAGTAATGGATGATTGGGATAAATTTGCTTGTGGTTATGAATGGAACGACCGGTTTGATTGGGTGGGTGGGGGTGGGGGTGTGGGCGGTATGGATGAATTTACTGATAGTAGTGTGAATGATAGGTCTGGCCCACCTGACGCCCGGGAGGCAGGAGAGGGGGGGTCGCCGATCTCTGGGGGGCCAGAGGGTCGGAATATCCCTGTGTTGCTGGGGAGAGGCAGATATGGCGGGGGCCACAGAGTTAGCCGTTCCAGGGGAACGAGGGATCGTTGCCTAATAACGGTCCCTTGTTCTGGCTCTGTGAGCCCAATCTTGGGTACTGGTGGTGAGTGTAACTCTGGCCCTGGACTCAGGTTGCTGCTGCTGAATGCCAGGTCGGTAGTAAATAAAGCTCTCCTCATCCGGGATTTGATCCTGGATGGGGAGGCCGACCTGGCATGTATTACTGAAACCTGGCTGGGCCCGGAGGGAGGTGTTCCTCTCTCTGAAATTTGCCCAGCCGGGTTTCAGATATGGCATCAACCTCGACCCCAGGGAAGGGGGGCAGGAGTGGCTATTGTAGCCAGGGAGAGCCTTTGCCTGCGTAGACTCATTGCTCCAGAAATTGCGGGTTGCGAGTCTCTCTTGATGAAGTTGGACTTAGGGGTTCAGGTGGGCTTATTTCTCACGTACCTGCCTCCCAGCTGCATGTCAAAAGCCCTGCCTGTGCTACTCGAGGAGGTAGCCGGGTTGGCGGTGGAGTTCCCCGGACTCATCGTCCTGGGGGACTTCAACCTGCCATCACTCGGCGAAACCTCTGGGTTGGCACAGGAGTTCATGGCCACCATGACAGCCGTGGACCTGACTCAAGTAATACAGGGTCCGACTCACGAGGGAGGGCACGCACCTGACATGGTATTCCTTTCCGAGCAATTGAGTAATGGTCTGAGACTAAGGGGCTTAGAAGTATTGCCTTTGTCATGGTCAGACCATTTTCTACTACGGCTTGACTTCCTGACTCCAATCCTCCCCCGCAGGGAGGCGGAACCAATGAAGATGTTCCGCCCCAGACGCCTGATGGACCCAGAGGGCTTTCAGACGGCGCTTGGGGTTATTCCAGAGGCACTCGTCCACAGTTCGGCGGAGTCTCTCGCGGAGGCCTGGAACACGGCTGCAGCGGGGGCTCTTGACCGGATTGCGCCTTTGCGACCTCTCCGAGGCGTCAGACCCCGTAGAGCCCCATGGTTCAACGAGGAGCTCCGGGAGTTGAAACGCCAAAAGAGACGTCTAGAGAAGCGATGGAGGAAGAGTAGGTCTGAATCCGATCGAACACTTGTAAGAGCTTTTATTAAGACTTACAAAGTGGCGCTCAAGGCGGCAAGATGCGCGTACCATGCCGCCTTGATTGCATCAGTGGAATCCCGCCCGGCCGCTCTGTTTAGGGTGACCCGCTCCCTTCTTAATCAGGGGGGAGTTGGGGAGCCCTTGCAGAGTAGTGCCGAGGATTTTAACACGTTTTTCGCTGATAAAGTCGCTCGGATTCGGGCCGACCTCGACTCCAATTGTACAACAGAGTCGACTGACAACGAGTCAGTCGAGGTGACTGGGGCACGTACTTGTCCACCTGTCTGGGAAGAGTTTGATCTGGTGACACCTGATGAAGTGGACAAGGCCATTGGAGCTGTGAGTTCCGCCACCTGTTTACTGGATCCGTGTCCCTCCTGGTTGGTTTCGGCCAGCAGGGAGGTGACACGGAGCTGGGCCCAGGAGATTACCAATGCTTCCTTGGGGAAGGGAGTTTTTCCATCACTCTATAAAGAAGCGCTTGTGCGCCCCCTCCTCAAGAAGCCCTCCCTGGACCCAGCTGTCCTTAATAACTATCGTCCAGTCTCCAACCTTCCCTTTATGGGGAAGGTTGTTGAGAAGGTGGTGGCGCTCCAGCTCCAACGGTCCTTGGAAGAAGCCGATTATCTAGGTCCCCGGCAGTCGGGTTTCAGGCCCGGTTACAGCACGGAAACCGCTTTGGTCGCGTTGATGGATGATCTCTGGCGGGCCCGGGACAGGGGTTTATCCTCTGTCCTGGTGCTCCTTGACCTCTCAGCGGCTTTCGATACCATCGACCATGGTATCCTTCTGCACCGGCTGGAGGGGCTGGGGGTGGGAGGCACTGTTCTGCAGTGGTTCTCCTCCTACCTCTCTGGCCGGTCGCAGTCGGTGTTAGTGGGGGGTCAGAGGTCGACTCCTAGGTCTCTCCCTTGTGGGGTGCCTCAGGGGTCGGTCCTCTCCCCCCTGCTATTTAACATCTACATGAAACCGCTGGGCAAGATCATCCAAGGACATGGGGTGAGGTATCATCAATATGCGGATGATACCCAGCTTTACATCTCCACCCCATGCCCAGTCAACGAAGTGGTGGAAGTGATGTGCCGGTGCCTGGAGGCTGTCGGGGTCTGGATGGGTGTCAACAGACTCAAGCTCAACCCGGATAAGACGGAGTGGCTGTGGGTTTTGCCTCCCAAGGACAACCCCATCTGTCCATCCATTACCCTGGGGGGGAAATTATTGACCCCCTCAGAGAGGGTCCGCAACTTGGGCGTCCTCCTCGATCCACAGCTCACATTAGAACAACATCTCTCAGCTGTGGCGAGGGGGGCGTTTGCCCAGGTTCGCCTGGTGCACCAGTTGCGGCCCTATCTGGACCGGGACTCATTGCTCACAGTCACTCATGCCCTCATCACCTCGAGGTTCGACTACTGTAATGCTCTCTACATGGGACTACCTTTGAAAAGTGTTCGGAAACTTCAGATCGTGCAGAATGCAGCTGCGAGAGCAGTCATGGGCTTACCTAGGTATGCCCATATTTCATCATCACTCCGCAGTCTGCATTGGTTGCCGATCAGTTTCCGGTCACAATTCAAAGTGTTGGTCATGACCTTTAAAGCCCTTCATGGCATTGGACCAGAATATCTCCGAGACCGCCTTCTGCCGCACGAATCCCAGCGACCGATTAGGTCCCACAGAGTGGGCCTTCTCCGGGTCCCGTCAACTAAACAATGTCGGTTGGCGGGCCCCAGGGGAAGAGCCTTCTCTGTGGCGGCACCGGCCCTCTGGAACCAACTCCCCCCGGAGATTAGGACTGCCCCTACTCTTCCTGCCTTCCGTAAACTCCTTAAAACCCACCTTTGCCGTCAGGCATGGGGGAACTGAAACATCTCCCCCTGGGCATGTTTAATTTATGCATGGTATGTCTGTGTGTGTGTCTGTTAGCATATGGGGCTTTTTAAAATATTTAAATATTTTTTAAACTGTCTGTTTACTTATGATTTGTTTTTACATGTTGTGAGCCGCCCCGAGTCTTCGGAGAGGGGCGGCATACAAATCTAAGTAATAAAATAAATAATAAAAATAAATAAATTCCCAAATGGATTTTTTTACACAGAAGGCTGCTTAGGAAAAAAAAATTTAACACAAGCCCAACTAACACAAGCGCAACCACCACCCCGAAGGGGCTCCTAAATTCGCCGCACGCTTTATTCTGGGACTGGAGGACCGCGCTGCCAAAGGCTCCATTGGGGCTTCGAGTCCTGCCTCACGAGGGCCAGAGGGCCCGCCTTTTTCGTTGGTGAGGCAGGCGGCCAGCAAGAGAGGGCCGGTACTGTGCATGTGCGAGGAGCTGCTCACTGGGCACAAATTACTGTAGGCGTCAGGAGGCCGGCGGGCAAAACCGGGGCCCCCTCATTGTTCAATTTGGCCGGGCCCGTGACGCCACTCCCAGTAGTACCGCCCTATCAGCGACCCTGCGTGTATGCAATAAGGAGGAGAAGAGAAGGGGGGGGAAAAGAGCAACAAGGTAGAGACAGCAAACTTTACTTAAATGCAGGTGAAAGGGATTTAGCTAGAAAAGGCCAGCATTTAAACAGACACAGCACCTTTTCCCATAGTCTGTACAGAGGTGACATCTGCAGTTCCACTAACTTGATCAGGAGGGTAGCTGGAGCTGGAATGGGACTTTTTGCCTCCTCCACTTCTCCGAGCCTCTTTCGTCCCCAGCCTTCCGCCCCCCATTCTGCCCCCCAGCCATTCGGTGCTGCCTTTTCTTCCTGGCCCTTTTATGGAAGGGGCTCAAAAGCACTCTTGCCCTGGCCTTTTGAACGCAGGGGACACTTTCGTGTCAGCCAATCAGAGGATTCGTTCCTTTTCATCCCCTTCCACTCTGCCTGCGTGTGTGTTTTTAGGAGAAGGAGCAGCGGGAGCTTTATATTTTAATTTGATTAGAAGCAAGGCAGAAATTAAAATAACAAACAGTTTCCCTGCCCTTTTCGAAAAAATATCTACTGTACTGCTATTTTATTTCTCTGCTTGAAAGAAAAAATTCAGTGGAAATTTCATGAGAAACTTTATTTTTTAATTTACTTTTTTTATTTTGGTGCGAAGTACAGAAACAAAATAATAATAATCTTAAACTGAAATCACAAACAGCTGTTCTGCTGAACACTTTCTGCAAAGGAGGTTTTATCAGGAAATCAATAAAGAATTATATAAAATTAAAAAAAACTTTTTAAAAGGAAAGAATTCTATAAGAAGGATCAAGATTTCCATTCCAAGCTGAGAACAGATCAAACCTGACATTTCACATCATTCTGGCATTCTCACAGAGAGGATCAGACAACCAGGCTGGTACTTGTACCCAACAGCTTCCTCCTGACCTCTTTTCCTACTCATTATTTTCTATAAGCTTTCACATTCAGTAGTGTTGTTCAACAGCCGAATTCCTCTGAAGTTTACAGAGATCTCTTTTGCAAGATTTATTGAAAGGGGACGGAGCTGCAAGAATACCCATTGTTCAACAATTTCCAATTTTGAAACATATAGATATGGTTTTCTTTGACTCCTGCATACTATCTAAATGGAAATCAAATAAAAGTCACATTAAGCATATTTCCAATAACAGACTGATGTTATATATCATGTTTTTACATTTGTTCTGGCTGTGAGATGCTCCTTTGTGTTCAGGTCTGGCCTCAGAAGGATAATGTAGCACTTGGGGATGAAGATGCAGCCCAGCAGACCAGCACTGGAGGCCAGGATGGAAAAGACCTGAACAGCCACCATGTATTTCCCTTTGGTGCTCAGGTAGGTGGGCACAAAAGTCACCCAGACACTGCAGAAGACCAGCATGCTGAAGGTGATCAGCTGGGCTTCGTTGAAGGTCCCAGGCAGATTCCTGGCCAGGAAAGCCACTGTGAAGCAGATGGCAGCCAGGAAGCCCATGTAGCTGAGGGTGATGTAGAACATGACAACAGCCCCTTCGTTGCATTGCAGGATGATCTCTCCATGCTGGGAGTGGAGGTCAGATTCAGGGAAGGGGGGAGAAACTGCCAACCAGATGGAGCAGATGACAATTTGGACAGCAGAAGAAGAAAGGATGATGGAATTGGCCAAACTCTTCCCCAACCATCTCTTCATTTGGTTTCCTGGTTTTGTGGCCAGGAAAGCCAGCACCACCATAATGGTTTTGGCCAAGAGAGAAGAAATAGCAACTGAGAAGATGATGCTGAAAACTGTTTGTCGGATAAGGCAGGTGGCTTTCTTTGGTTGACCAATGAAGAAAAAAGAAGACAAGAAGCAAAGCAGGAGGGAGACCAGGAGGATGTAGGAGAGGTCCCGGTTGTTGGCTTTCACAATGGGGGTTTCTCGGTACTGAATGAAGATGATTAAAACAAGGCCTGTGCTTAGGAACAAAAGTAGGGCAAAGGTAACCAGGATAATGCCCAGAAAGTCTTCATAAGATAGGAAGGTTATAACTTTGGGGATACATTGGACTCTGTGCTCATTAGGATATTTATCATCTGGACACTTGGTGCATTTTTCAGTATCTAAAAAATAAAATGCAATATTTTCTTTAATATTTTGGTTTTTTACATTTCAAGAAATACAGTTTTTCGACTACACCTAATTCCAGGGACATTTTCCAAGACATATTTCTAAACAATTCCATTAAAAAGAACCAAGAAGGATATTTTTTTAAAAATCTAGCCACGTATATGAAGTTGAGGGGAGTCCTAGGATGTTAATTATTTTCTGTGTAATGTGTAGAATCTTCATAGTAACCTATTTTATTATAGGCAGTTAATATATGGGACTTTGAGGATGCCTAGAGTATCCTATAATATCTGGAAGCAATATGAAATCAAGGAGAAACTTCCTAACAGTGAGAACAATTAACCAGTGGAACAGCTGGCCTCCAGAGTTTTGTGTATTTCAATGTTGGAGGTTTTAAAGAAGAGACTGGACAGTTACTTCTCTGAAATGGTATAGGTCTGTGATGGCAAACTATGGCATGGGTGCCAGAGGTGGCAGGCAGAGCTCTCACTGTGGGCATGTGTGCTATTGCCAGCTTATCTTCTGGTTTCCAGTGCACATGCCAGTCTTTGCAGGCACTGGACCACTGGGAAACAGCCTGAAAATGGCCTGAGAAATGGTCCAAAAAACAGCCAAAAGAAAGAGAGGCGGTGGCGGCGGTGGGCATAGATGTGACATTCAATTCAATTGTGTATGCTGCCCTTCTCCGAAGACTCAGGGTGGCTCACAGAATAAATACAAAACAAGCATATAGAACAAATCTAATATATTAAAAAGTATGTCTAAAAACCCTGTGTAATACACAATCATGCAGTCCAATCACACCAGGCATCACATTTATTGGTTAGAAGGGTAAGGTCCAATTGCCCCAAGCATGGCAACATAGGTGAGTCTTGAGGCCCTTGCAGAAGGCGAGGAGAGTGGAGGGCAGTACGAATCTCTGAGGGGAGCTGATTCCAGAGGGCCGGCACCCCACAGAAAAGGCTCTTCTTCTAGGCCCTGCCAAACAACATTGTCTGGTTGATGGTACCCAGAGAAGGCCAACTCTGTGGGATCAAACCGGCAGCAGGGATTTATGCAGGAGAAGGCGGTCCCATAAGTAATCTGGTCCAATGCCATGTAGGGCTTAGAAGATCATCGCCAATGCTTTGAATTGTGTCTGGAAACCAATCAGCAGCCACTGGCACATCACTTCCACTGCTTCACTGGGTGGACACGGGGTGGAGATGTACAGTTGAGTATCATCAGTGTACTGATGGTAACTCACCCCGTGCCCTTGGATGATCTCACCCAGCGGTTTCATGTATATATTAAACAGCAAGGGAGAGAGGACCGACCCCTGAGATACCCCACAAGGGAGAGACCTAGAGGTCGACCTCTGACCCCCTACTAACACCGACTGTGACTGACTGGAGAGGTAGGAGGAGAACCATCGTAAAATGATGCCCTCCACTCCCAACCCCTCCAGTCAGCGCAGAAGGATACCATGGTCGATGGTATCGAAAGCCGCTGAGAGGTCAAGGAGCACCAAGATAGAGGATAAACCCCTATCCAGGGCCCACTAGAGATCATCCATCAGCGCGACCAAAGCAGTTTTCATGCTGTAGCTGGGCCTGAATCCTGACTGTTGAGGGCCTAGACATTCCCAGTGCTGCTGTTCCTCTGCGACCATCTAACTCAGGAGACGCACCTGCCTTGTCTCTGCCAGCCAGAGGCCCCGGGCAGCCACCTGGAATGAGCCGGGGTGGCGCAGCAGGTAGAGTGCTGTACTGCAGGCCACTGAAGCTGACTGTAGATCTGAAGGTCAGCGGTTCAAATCTCATCACCGACTCAAGGTTGACTCAGCCTTCCATCCTTCTGAGGTGGGTAAAATGAAGACCCAGATTGTGGGGGCAATGTGCTGGCTCTGCTTTTAAAAAGTGCTATTGCTAACGTGTCGTAAGCTGCCCTGAGTCTAAGGAGAAGGACGGCATAAAAATCAAATAAATAAATAAATAAATAAATGCTTTGCTGCTGGGTCTTAACCTGGTGTGGAGTGGAGCCTCCGGGAGCCCCTCCCAAGGAGGATTCCCCACATGCAGCTGCTGAGAAGGGGGCAGGGCATCCCCTTGGCACATCCAGGCAGCACAGGATTGTCCAGTGGGAGGGGGCTCAGCTCCATCAGCCCCCACCCCAATCTCCTGCTTTTGGGGGCATGCCCAGAACCGAGCCACCAGCCTCCCGCCAAGCATATAAGACACCCAATTTTTGACACATTTTTTGAGGTAAAAAGATGCGTCCTATACACTGAAAAATGTGGCATTTCCTGTGCTGTTAGTAAAGCTTGCCCAGTCTGCCACCCCCTCCTCCCATCTCTTCTCAGCCTCCTTCAAAGTCTTTTTGATTTACTGCATTTTAGATAAGAAATGGTGCACGTTAAAATTTAAAAACCAGGTTTGCTTCAATCTTCTTGTACTTGTACTTTCATGAAAATGTTCTGGATGGATCCAGTTCCACAAATCTTCCCATTTTCCTCAGTGTCACCCACCTTCCTGAGTGGAGACGGTCCCCTCCGGACAAGGAATGCAGTCGTAGCAGCAAACTGGCTCTCCTTCTCGAGCCCTCTTGACAAATCCAGGATGACACCTTTCCACACATTTGGACTCAGGCAGGGACTGAGCAGAAAAAAGAGAATGTGTTAGGAAATATGTTAGGACTCTCGATCTATAGAAATCGTAGGTAAAAATGGATAGAGACAATTAGCCTCTGGTCTTCCCTGAGGTTAATACGAAATCTCTGACTTCTTCTAAACAGATGCAAGAGGTATAACAACTGGCAGATTCTTCATTTAATTCCTCCCGTTTGCTTTTGGAATTTAACATTACCATAAAGTATTTTTATATTTAATAAAGTCTGAAGAGATGGAATTGCAAAAAAAAAAAAGATTTAAGTATGATGGTATATTCATATTAAAACTTTACTGTAAAAGATTTAGGAAACTTTTATTTCATTCAGGTTATTTAATGTGGAAGAAAACTATGAGGAAAAAAGACACCTCTGACCAGTAAGATCTTGAAAGATTTCCATAAAACATGGCAAAGCTGCTCCACTTAGGTCCTGTCTATTGAAGAACTTCCATTAGATGACACCAACTGACATGGAAGGCCAACCACCCTGGAGACTCTAGGCTTTCCCCACTTGAAATGGGACCTCAGGCTTTGGAAAACAGAGAAAAGACAGCAAAATTTCTCCCACCTTATTAAGCAACTTTAGCCGTGAAAGAGCATTTTGTTCAATAGAAAATCTCTCTTTTATAAAATATGCCAGATTCTTTTTCCTGGGATCCTCCTTGGGGAGAACCAAGTAGTAGACAATGATCAGATCAGCTTTTATCTCTCCATTTTGGTCCAAGTACAGTTTAAAGTGTGAAATATTCCAATATTCATTCTTCTCCAGAAAGGGATGAAACTAGAATGGAAACATCCAGGAATTTGAAATACAGACAACATTGTTTCTTAGCCCATATTTAACCTTCTTTCTACAATTGTCTAATCTCCAAGTATGATTAAATAATACTGCCACTATTTACACAATTGGTCACTTATAGGGAACTTTTGAGAGCAGATGACAAATAAAATCAACACAGAGGGGAAAAAAAGATGATTCATAAACTCTTTAGAAACCACAGGTAGATTCCCAGAAAGCATGGGGCTTTATCAAGAAGAAAGGTGTCAGGCTAATCTTCTCCCTGGACATCCTGATGGAAAACACCTTCAGATGTGCTAATTCTACTTGATTGGAATGTGCCATTAACAAAATGTTGCAAGTCTGAAAGAACAAATTTCCCACCAATTCTTTTCTCTGCCTGAAAAGTTAGCCAGGATCCTTTCTGAGTTTCCTTCTCTCCCATTATGCAGCTGCAGGATTCTCCCCTCTGATCCGATCCTTCCCTAAGCAGCCTCTTGTCTCCTCATCCCTAAAGTCATTCTCAGCTATCATTACACTTCCTAAACACCATATTTTTCAGAGTATGATGCACTTCCTCCCCCCACCAAAAAAGAGGTGGAAATGTTGGTGCATCACATACACCAAATGCAGCCATTTTTGACCTCCCACATGAAAACAGATGTGCAGAGGGTTTGGGAGGTCTGCAGAGTGCTCCTGAGGGCTGGCAGACGACAAAACCTTTTTTTCCTTATTTACCTCTTTGAAATCTTGTGCAAAAAATACACTAGATTATGGGAACTCTGGTGATAGAACTGGATTTCAGTAAAGGACTCACAAACAATTATGTGATGTGATTAGAAACCTGAGGGTTGGATGGTATGATAACTAAGTGGACAAAAAATTGTCTTCAAAATAATGCTGAACTGATGTTTAATCTTTCTTAACTTTTCCTATGAAACTGAAAGTTATAAATAACAATTTGCTATTGGTCGTCAATTTTTAAAAGCTAATTTGATGTGATTTTAAAATATAAGTCTCAATTTGCAAGCCTTATTTGAAACTTCACTTTAAAAGTTTTATATAATAACAATTGTTTTAAATCACTTTAAATATGATAATTAGAAGCAAGCAACATTTGTTCAATCGGATAGATTGGATGGATGGGTGGATGGTCAAATGAACTGGAACTTAATTTGCTGCTGGCATCCCTGAAAAAGGAATCTGCTTTGAAGGCAGGCTGCTTGGAGATGGCTGGAGAGGCTGTGGATCCTGAAGATTCAAAGTGAACTGATGACTGATGAAATGAATCCTTTCAAGAAGATCGAGGGAGATGGGTGAATGGAATTCTCATATTTAACTGGAAAACAAATCTTAAGAGTTGCCATGTTTCAATTTACAGGAACTCCTATGACTTTGGGGAGTGGAATGTAGTTGTTGGAAAAGATCCTAATTAAAATTTGAAGGGCATCTATTAATATTAAGAATGTAACAAAGAAATTTAATCAATGGATGGATCAGATTCTGGATGGATCAGAGATAATGATTGTAGCCTATGGTAGATAAGAAACTCCTGTAACCAATGTAAAATGTAAAAAACCCTAAAAACAATTTAAAACAGTTTTAAAACCCATGCATGTCTCTATTATCACTAGGATCTTTGGAATCCTAGTGGACAACCATTTAAATATGAGCCAGTTGTGTGCAGTACTGCCAAACAAACCCAACACAGTTCTAGGCTGCATAAACAGAGGGATAGAATCAAGATCACCTGAAATGTTAATACCCCTTTATAATGACTGTTTAAGGCCAAACCTGGAATACTGCATTCGGTTTTGGTTGCCAGAATGTAAAATAGATCTGGAGATTCTAGAAAGAGTGCAGAGAAGAGCAACAAAGAGGATTAGGGGACTGGAGGCTAAAACATATGAATAATGGTTGCAGGAACTGGGCATGGCTAGTTTAATGAAAAGAAGGACCAGGGGAGACAGGATAGCAGTGTTCCAATATCTCAGGGGTTGCCACAGAGAAGAGGGAGTCAAAACACCTGAGGGCAGGACAAGAAACAATGGGTGGAAACTAAATAAGGATAGAAGCAACTTAGAACTAAGGAGAAAATTCCTGACAGAACAATTAATCAGTGGAACAGTTTGCCTCCAGAAGTTGCAAATGCTCCAACCCTCGAAGGTTTAAAGATGTTGGGTAACCATTTGTCTGAAGTGGTGTTTGGTTTCCTGCCTAGGGAGGTGGTTGGACTAGAAGACCTCCAAGGTCCCTTCCAACTCTATTATTCTATGTTCTAATACAGGGACCCTCAAACTACAGTCCAAGGGATGGATATGGCCCACCAATGCAAAGTATCCAGTGCACGGAGTAGTGGAATTAAGCCCCTCCCTTTGCCCCACCCCTCACCATTGGCCTTATCTTCCCGGGAGCATCTACTCCAGTGGCACTTCTGTCACTGGTTGAGCTGCCCTTCTGATGACACAGCTGCTGCCGGGGGGGGGGGGGGGAGTAGGGGAGGGGCTGCTTTGAAAAGTAGCCCTTTAAAAGTGGGTGGGTGGGTGGGTGGGGGACATGTCTCCATGTCTCCTAGCTTTTTCCAAATCAGCTGAAGTTGGCTAACACTCATTCAAATGCAACCGCAGTATAAAGCCTGGAGGAGAACTCACCCACTGCTTTGGTTCTTTCCATATATAAAGTACATCCACCCAATTGGTTTCTGGACAATTTTGATAGCTTTCATGTGTGTGGATACAAATGCACAAGTGTGGCCAGAAGCAAATCAGTTTGAATTCTCCTTCCGGCTTAAAATCCCAACTAACTAAAAGAAGGAGGCTGGTCTCCCCTCCCTCCCCTGGCCGCTTCCCCTGCTGGCAGGCACTCACAGCTCTGCAAAGCCAGAAGCCTTTGGTAGGAACCGAAGGGGAAGGACCCATGTGGGCCCCTAGAGAGGAGAAGGGAGGGGCCTTGATTGACAGCCTCTCTCAGCCTCTCACAACTTCTGTGCCCTCTGATCAGAAGTTATTTTGAAGGAAATCCTGTTTCTTTCATTCTTTTTTTAATGGCCTATTTTGAGGAGCCTGAAGCTGCTGTTGTAATTAAGTTAGGCAAGTGGCAAGGAAGTTTGGGCTCTTTTTCACTTTGGGGAGGGGTCTTATTAAATAAATAGATTCCTTGGAATGAGCTAGTACAGCTTAGGAAGGAGAAAGGCAAAAAAAATATGGATTTTTAAATGTTTCCATTTTTGAAACTTGTTTTTTACCTTTTTTGAATAAGATAAAATTTAATGAGAGGAATATTTGCAGAAAAAATATTTATGATTTCCACAGAGAGAAGGGTGGAGGAGTAAAAAGCAGTAGAAAAACATCTGTTTTTTTAAGCAACTAGGACTTGAGTAACAAGAAAATCTCACATAAGAACATTAGTGATGGACTAGAAGAAGGATGAGGGACACCAAACTTGATATGCATGTTTGTTAAAAAGACCTCAAAATCATAGTTATCTGGGTCAGGAGGTAGATGTTCTTGGAAAGAAGGCAAATGCAGCCATAACAATCTCAGGAAGTGGACGTTCTGGCTTGGGGAGACCCCAACTCAAGGAAAAGGTCCCCTCGCAGGCACCAAGCTTTAACTGGGATTCCTGCAGAGAGGAGGGGGTGGGCTAGATGGTCTCAGGGTCCCCTTCAAATTTATAAAGGTAAAATTCCACAACACTCATCACAAACCTATACGTACAGGATTTGCTTTTGAAAAAGAATGCAGTATTTTCAATTAACAGTGTTTAATATCGAAATGCCATGGGATCTAGTCTTTGACAGGGGTGGGTCCTACCGGTCTGGTCCGGGAGCATCGGTAGCAGCCTGATGATGATGTCATCCCACCTGAAACCAGTCCTTAAAGGCCGCCAATTTTTTTTGAAAAGTTTTCAATTTTGGAGGGATTTCTTTATTTTTTCTTCTCCTGAGCATGTGTAGAATCAGCAGTGTGCAAGCATCACCCTTTTGTTTTGGGCGGGTTTTTAATTTCTTTTAATTTTTTCTCCTTCTGAGCATGTGCAGAAGCTGAGTTCCAGAACTTACCTATGGCTGCCATCTGTTTTTCGGCTTTTTTTTTTTTTTTGCCACACTGTGCAGGAGGAAGCAAACTGGTAGCAAGGTAAATCACAACCCACCCCTGCTTCCACAGTCCCCCCCTGCCCCTTTTGGCTCCCAGGGGGATGTAGGAAGGCTTCCTAGGCCCAAAACAGGGCACGGAGGGGGAGGGTTAAGGCTATTTATATGTGAAATTATGACTGAAATATTTCTGCACCTCTATTGGTTCTCACTGTCAGGAAACGTTTCCTTAGTTTTAGGTGGTTTCTCTCTTTCTTCAGTTTCTGTCCATTGCTTCTTGTTTTGCCTTCTGGTGCTTTGGAAAATACATTGCCCCCCCCTTCTTTCTGGCAGCCCCTTAAGGGCCTTTTGCCTCTCACACTCCTGGGCAAAGCATGGGGGCCATTTCCTCCTTTCAGGGGTCCATGAAAGGACATCTAGAGCAGTGTTTCCCAACCGGTGTGCCGCAGCACACCAGTGTGCCGTGAGACATGGTCAGGTGTGCTGTGAAGAAGGAAGCTCAGCTTATGGTCCTGCAACTTTTTGCTGAGAGTGCGAAGAGCAAAAAGTTGTGAGACCGGAAGCTGAGCTTCCTTCTTTGCGCCTTCCAAGTTTTCCGGCAACTGCAGCGCCCCGCCCGGCTGGAGCTTCCCTGGCGGCGGCAGCAGGTGAGCTTTGGGGCCTGGTAGGAGGGCGGTGGCAGCAGCACCAGGCAGTAGCCATGGGGCGGCGGCAGGGTGATCAGCTGTGAGGCGGAGCTCCAGAACGGAGGCACCGACGGCGGCTGGACATGTTGCTGTACGCCATACATGCTGGCATTGCGTGACTGGCACTTGCCTGCTGGCTGGGCCGGGACGGAGGCTCCAGCCCCACGGCCATACCCAGCGCAACGCCAGCATGTACAGCATCTAGCAACACGTCCAGCCACCGCCATCAGTTCCTCCGTTCTGGAGCTCCACCTCACAGCTGACCACCCTGCCGCCACCCCACGGCTACTGCCCCATGCCGCTGGTGCGGCGTGGTGTGTGAGAAAGAGAGAGAGAAAGAAAGAAAGAGAGAGAAGAGAGAGAAAGAGATAGCAAGAGAGGGCGAGAGAGAAAGAGAGGGAGAGAGAGGGGAGAGAGAAAGAGAGAGAAAGCAAAAAAGAGAGAGATAAAGAGAGAAAGCAAAAGAGAGAGAGAGAAAGAGAGAGAAAGCAAAAGAGAGAGAGATAGCAAGAGAAAGAGATAGCAAGAGAAAGAGAGGAGGAAAGAGAAAGAGAGAAAGCAAAAGAGAGAGAGAAAGAGAAAGAAAGAGATAGCAAGAGAGAGAAAGAGAGAGAGAAAGAGAGAGAGAGAAAGAGAGACAGAAAGAGAGAGAGAAAGAGAAAGATAGCAAGAGAGACAGACAGAGAGAAAGAGAGAGATAGAAAGAGAGACAGAAAGAGAGAGAGAGAAAAAGAAAGAGAGAGAGATAGCAAGAGAGGCAGAGAGAGAGAGAGAAAGAAAGAAAGAGAGAGATAGCAAGAGACAGAGAAAGAAAGAAAGAGAGATAGCAAGAGGGACAGAGAAAGAGAGAGAGAGAGAAAGAGAGAGAGAAAGAAAGCAAGAGAGAGAGCAAGAGAGGGGGGAAGGAGGGAGAGAGAAAGACATAGAGGGAGGGAAGGAGGGAGAGAGAGAGCAAAAAAGAGAGGAAGGAAGAGAGAAAGAAAGAGGGATGGAGAGAGAGAAAGAAGGGAAGGAAGGAAGAGAGAAAGAGGGAGGGAGAGAGAAATAGAGCGAAAGGGAGGAAGATATATATATTTTTTTGTCTAAACTTTTTTTTAGCACGCCCCCCAGCTCTATGTTCCCCAGGATTTTGAAAATATGAATAATGTCCCCTGGCTCAAAAGTGGTTGGGAAACACTGATCTAGAGTATGTAAACTTGGAAAAAAGGCAAACAACATTGTTGCAGAACTGTAGATCCATTGAGGGTGAGGGTGAGAAGGAAAGGCTAGGAGGGGAGGGGCCAGGCGAGGCACCCCTTGATGTGAGTGAAGTTGAGTTGGCCACGCCCACCCAGTCACATGACCACCAAGCCTCGCCTGCTGAATCACATGACCATAAAGCCACTCCCATCCAGTCACAACTGCCAAGCCACGCCCACTTGGTTACATGGCTTGTAATCCACTCCCACCCGGTCACATGACGATCAAGCCACATCCACAAAATAAGCCACGCCCACAGAGTGGTAGTAAAAAAATTAGAAAACACTCCCCCCCCCCACCGCTTTGGAACCATTATTCCCTGAGTAATTAAATAGGGCAGATCTGTTGAGGTGGTTCCCCTCCTTCTCCTCTGGATTCCTCCTCCAAAGGATCTGAGATTCATGGATCCATATCGGGACCCCCTACCTGCCATGGCTGCAGCCTTGGAGACCCCGACCTCTTTTCTCCCTCCGTCCTTCTCCTCCTCCATCTGGGGGAATAGGCAGCATTCAAGACATGGGCCAGAGTCTTCATGAGGCTGTAATATGAATAGTCATTTCTGATTCCTCTTCTGTTCCTTTTCTCCAGGGTCTCCAGTGGGGCTTTCTGGGTGCATCTCCTGCGGCCTTTGACAGAAAAGACGTTCTTTGAAAGAGAACAGAGAAAATAAAGATCTTGAAACTTTTCTTCCACAAATAAAAGGGGTTCAAAGGCTTCATCTTTGGGCCTTTCTTTGAACAGATAACCAAACATCAAAATACTGTGGATGTATTTGAGAAGTCTGCGCTTGTTTATTTTATGCAATGCAAAACTTGTGATGATCCAGACTTTCTCTTCAATGAGTCCCGGCAAGCGTAGAAATGTTTCATGGAAAGGAAGAATTCTGTCCCAAATAGAATCAAATTCCATGAAGTGAAAAAAGACATTGACTTGTCTCCACTTAGAGAGGGCATCCCTGAGGGAGGCTGTAGGTTCAGTTGTTGAGAATTGTTGTGATAGAATCACACAAATTCCATTCCTGACAAGCACAGGAGGGAAAGTCCTCATGAAATTCTCTCCCTTCTCTGTGTCTGAAGCAAAGAGGCCAATCAGGGTCCATCTGAAATGGAGGAGCAGTTGGACAATGGCTGGGTACTGGATCCCTTCTTTGGGAAACATCTGGTGGAAAAAGGGGAATTTGCTTTTATCACTCAGAGCCTCCGAAGCAATTCCATAATTGATCTGAAAAAGCAATGAAGAATGTTGTGTTATATTTGGGGTCAGATCAAATCCAAAATATTAGATTTTAATAAATCCAGCCTTCTTCTCATGAATGTATTAGAACAATTTGTAGTTAGACATTATTGAAATATTGACACAATATTAGCAAGAGTGTCTAATAAAAATGGGAAATAATCGATTTTAAAAACTAAAAACAATGTGAATAATATTACTGTATCACCTCTACAATTTACCACAATTAGATTAACACACTGAAATACTGACTGAAGTATTATATTCCAATAAAAGGCCTGTTATAATTTTTGAGGATTGGTGCATCTTTTTCTATTTCTGGATCCCAGATTTTTTCTGGAAGATTCTTTTTAGTTTCTTCTCCAGTTATACAAGAAACAGGGAGACCTCAGTTCCTAATACAATTTGTCAGTTGTATAATCCAAGATTTCTCTTTAATTGAACTTTTCTCTCTTTTCAGAGACTGACAGTTTCCATAGATTACATTTTATGCCAATATCCATATTTTCTGAATTTAGAGAAAGCAGAAATTGCGTAAGCTGGAGTCCTTTTACCCACCCCAAGATACTCCTCAGAGACTGTGATTGGGTTGGTTCTGCTAGTGATTTCTCTCTGATGCCCCAAACATCGGATGGCCTCTTATACTTCGATAATTGGGGCTGAGGAAGTTGGAAAGTTATGAGGTTTTCATTTAAGCACCACTTTTACTCATGCCTTTCTCTCACTGAGCTCCTTTGATGATGAGAGTCCCAGATTCAGATTCAGAGAAAAAACCCCAGGTAAGGAAAGGTGTTACACGCTCTATTGGCTGAACAGGAAGTTGGCTACCATGTCATTTCCCAAAGACTGTAACTTTTCCACTTGATTGATTAATTATCAAATAATTATTATGAGAGAAGAATCCAAGTCTTATTCACAGGATATACAATCCAATGTGTAAGTATGCTAATATCATTTTGTTAGTGTAAATTTAGTGTGTTCCAATAGGTATTTATCTAGTTGAAATATGTACCTATAAAAGAACTTAAAATAGAATAAAAGAATTGGAAGGGACCTTGGAGGTTTTCCAGTCTAACCTCCTCCTCAATTAGGGGACACTATACTATATTATATGATACTATACTATACGATACTATACTATATGATACGATACAATACTTTTGCTAACATGTTGTAAGCTGCCCTGAGTCTAAGAAGAAGGGCGGCATTAAAAAAAATGATTAAATAAATAAATGAATAAATAAATAAATAAATATAGTATTCCAGACAAGTAACTGTCTAGTCTCTTTTTTAAAATCTCCAGGGTCGGAGCACTCACAACTTCTGGAGACAAGTTATTCCACCGATTAATTATTCTAAGTGTCAGGAAAGGTCTCCTTAGTTCTAAGTTGCTTCTCTCCTTGATGTCAGTGCCCCAAATAGCATCTGAGAAATAAATCAGATTCCAGTCCAATTCTCTCATCCAAGGTTCAATTTATTAACTGAGCCATGTTAGTTACACTCTAGCCATCCCGATACTAACTTCCTTCCAGTACCTACCCAGGTTAAGGTTCACCCCTCGTCCCCACACCCACAAGTTCATCATGAGGACCAGTTTGGTTCCACTGACCTCCTCCTTACATCCACCGATGCAGAAGAAAGGATGACCTTGGACTCTGAGAAAGGAATTTGTTGTGGCTAGTAACTTTCCCTCTCATACAACTACCCCTCCCAGTAACTGTTTGGTCCTCTCAGTAAGGAAGCTGATGCAAGGGAACAGGCAACTCTCTTTATTAAAAGCAAACAAGGAACAACGAATAAAGCCTCAGGTATAGCCATGGCCATACCCAGCAGCTATTTAAGCCAATATATGATTAATAACATGCATTATTTATTATAAAATCTATATAGCTTTTAACTCTACCTGTAACATTCTGGTTCTTCTGCAACAAATGCATTTCTCTTGAGTTTAACAAAGAGGATCATGGCATAAATTTTAGCCACAATTTGCTGTGCGCTGCCTTGAGTCCAAGGAGAAGGGCAGCATAGAAATCTAACAAACAAACAAACAATATCTGCTAGTCCATTTGGTCTATAATTGCTAGAGTCCTTTTTATTCCTCATTTTAGATAAATAAAATGCTACCATTGCCCACTTCAATCCAGGTGGATAGGGCGAGTCTTATTTGTATGTGAATATGAAGATGTCAATAGAAGCCCCAACAACCAGGGATGAATTTTGATGAAATAGTTGGTAGAATGTCTTCTCCAGGGACTGTACAGCTTGCATTTTAGACCTTTTATGATTAATCTCAACATGAATATAATGGGATAAAATATTGAGATTTTTGCTAATATGGAGAAAAGCAGCTCCTGAATTTCATAGAGAAGACATGATTGCATCTATTGCTCACCCACCACTCACTTTACTAAATGGAGAAAAAAACACACAAACCTGTGGGACTTTGTAGGTGCCTCCTAATGTTGACATCTGGATGGAGATTTCCCTTTTAGCTCTATCAAGAAGAGTCAGAAGGTTGTCCTTTCTTCCACAACTGTAGTTGGGGACATTGGCTTCTCCAGTGGAGAGAATGTCTAGCAAGGCATCTGAAGTGTGGAAAGTGCTCATATAGTTGTTCTGGATATTGTAGCCCAGTGTAAGGTTGTGCATGAACTGGGAATTCTTGTTGATCAGTTGAATGTTGAAAATTAATGCTAAGCCAGAGAAAAATTCATAAACATCCCTATTGTAAAAAAATGTCATTATAATCAACAGCAACAACAAATATTTCTTTTAATATATACTTGTTGTAATCATAGGTTTATAAGCACTGGAATTTGGGAATAAAATGTTACTGGAAAGTGATATTCTAGGCCTGAATTATGTGCTGAATAAGACCTTTATTCTTCCTCTATGGAAAGGCAGGCACCAAAGTCCAGGCTGAGCAAGCATCCTGCAGAATCATGATAAAGAAATATATGCCTTGCACATTCCTTTGATAATCACTGTTAAAAACACATTCAAGGAAAAGGGCAAAGATTGTAGCTTTGGTTAATTATCAATAGAGAAGCCATAAGAGAAGTTTGCTTTATATGGTGCTGGTTTAATGTATGTGATGTTCGCGAATTGGTTATTCTGTACCACATGTCAGAACTGTCAATACACAATAAATAGGAGACACCTGGATCCATTCTGGGTCGTCCTCTGAGAAAACTTTCTCTCTGTCATTTCATTCTGATGTGGCAGTCATGGCCTGCTGTGCCTCCCTAGAGGGCGACCCACCGGGGGAGGGCGGAAGGCTTTCATATACTACTTAAAAAAATAAAGGGAACACTCAAAGAACCCATCCTAGATCTGAATGAATGAAATATCCTCATTGAATATTTTGTTCTACACAAAGTTGAATGTGCTAACAACAGCATGTAAAAAGCAACACAATCAATGTTGCTTCCTAAGTGGACAGTTTGATTTCACAGAAGTTTGATTTATTTGGAGTTATATTCTGTTGTTTAAGTGTTCCCTTTATTATTTTTTTGAGCAAAAAAGCCAGCATTGAACCAAGAACAATGATCAGTTACACAAATAAAAAAATGCTATTATAATCAACAGCAACAACAAATACTGGTACTTGTTTTAATATATACTACTCAAAAAAATAAAGGGAACACTCACATATCCTAGAATGAATGAAATATTCTCATTGAATACTTTGTTTGGTACAAAGTTGAATGTGCTGACAACAGCATGTGAAAAGCAACACGATCAGTGTTGCTTCCTAAATGGACCGTTTGATTTCACAGAAGTTTGATTTATTTGGAGTTATATTCTGTTGTTTAAGTGTTCACTTTTCTTTTCTATTTTTTTGAACAGTGTATACTCTTCCACATGCCTACTGAGCCTTAAGGCAACATTGAACCAAAAGCAATGATTAGTTACTCAAATATTGAAATTGGCTGAGATACGGCAACTACAACTGATTCCAGCACTACTTTAAATAAAATTCATTATTCAAGGGATAAATTAAGGATTGAACAGAGAGAGGAAAATAATCTGCAGCCCTTTTAGCTTTTCTCTTTCTTAGACCACTTTTTGAGTTTTGTTCACAAAATCAGACAAGAGACAGAAGCCGTGGAAATCAAAATCATTCAGGAAATTAGACATATTCCCCAATAGAGGAATAAATGGGGGGGGGGGGACAAAAAAGAAGGAGAATGTTAGAACAGAGTGAGTGCAACTCCATCACTCTGAATGACTTACGGATCACGGAAAACAAACTGAAGAGAAGGAGCCACGTTGAAAAGCAACTTTACATGCAATGTTTCCTTTTCATTGATGACTATGCCAATGAGATGGTCTCCTGGGCTGTAAAAGCTCTGTGGTTGTTTTCCATCCTGGTGCTCCAAACTCAGTGGGCATTTCCTTCTCAGCTTCCCAGAGACTGGATGGGACAAAAGCAGCATCAGTAGCAGAAGCAGGAGGTCCATAATTCATGGGCTGACTCAATCAATCTCCTTCCTGATCCTAAAGAAGAATTAGAAGAACTCAGAAAATTCTCACAAGGTGGAATATGATCTAGTTGCTTTCCTGATTGAAACACAGCTTGGTGTGGAAAGGAGGGAGATGTACATGGAAGAGCACAGACTCTGCCTGTCCCCAAACTCCATATTTCTCTGCCCAAAGTCTCCCCTGGAGGATTCAGCCAAAGGGCAGAGCTGAAACTTTGATCATAATTTTCCCTCTCAGGAGAGATCCCTGGATGATTCAACTTTGGGGAATTCTCTGGAGAGAAATGAAAGGGAAATAATCCCCATATGGCTCATAATGGCAGGGGCAGAGATGGAATTAAATCGGTCATCTAGAATTGAGAGGTTTGGAAGCTCCACGCTTGAAACTGACCCCGGAGGGAATACACGGCAACTGTGGCTGAAGAAACAAATAAATCTGAGAGTTGTTGGCATGAAGACAAAATCCCAGGGGCCAGTTAATGCCAGAGCATCTCACAGATCTGAAATAACTGCCTGCTGAGTTAAAGCCAACATGTATTTAACTTTATTTTGAACGTTAAAGGTCAAAGGCTCCACACAAAAGGGCTGATGCAACTTTAGTGAAAACCTAGTTGGCAGAACTTTGCAGTTAAAAAAACCTTTATCTCTCTCTCTCACACATACACACACAGACACACACACACACACAAATAGACACACAGACAAAAAACCCCCCA
Source organism: Erythrolamprus reginae (assembly GCF_031021105.1). Taxonomy (NCBI): domain Eukaryota; kingdom Metazoa; phylum Chordata; class Lepidosauria; order Squamata; family Dipsadidae; genus Erythrolamprus; species Erythrolamprus reginae. The sequence goes on along the minus strand of NW_027248612.1, from coordinate 4,908 downwards.
GAGAGAAGTTAGAAAAAAAAACTGGCTAGCTTATCAACCTGAAGATGAGTGGACTTCAATTCTCAGAATTCCAGTCAGCACTCATGGGATGTGACATGAACCTGGCTTTCTCATTGACTTTGCTTGTCAGGAAGTCCCAAAAGGGGATCATATGACTCCCAGACACTGTCACCATCAGAAATGTGAGTCAGCATCAGAAAGTCATTCACGTGACCCTGGGGGTGCTGCAAGGGTCACAAGGGTGGAAAATGGTCCTGAGTCCCTTCTTTCTACAAACAATCTCTAAAGGAACCGTCGTCACTTGAGGGTTGCCTGTATTTATGCTCCCAAGGCGCCTCTAGATGGAAAGGCCTTTTCCTCACAGGGGCCGCAAAAGGCCCAAAGCCCTTCAAGATGCTTCCCAGAGGGAGGGGGAGGGAGGCAGGCAGGAGGGGGGAAAGGCCTCCTTTCCCCCACAATCATCTGTGGCCATCCTCGGACCCCAAAAAGTCACCACAGGCAGAAATAGTCAGATTGTATTGAGACATGTTTCTTAAAGACATTTTCATTAGGGGAAATGTAGTGAAATTGCACTCTGGGTGATGTAGTTTTACATGTGACCACATCTGCACAATCCAATATTTATTTATCTTCAAACAAACATATTCAAAAGGCCTTGTGAGAATGGGCCTAAAGAAAACCAGATGGGTCTTTGCCAGCTTTAGTTGTCCAACTCACTGCCTAAGGAGGCTGGTTATGATTTAAAGGCCTCACTCAACAACTGTGACAGGAAAGGTCATACAATGGGGCAAAATTCGCTCAACAATGGTCTTGCTTAGCAATAGATAATTTCGGCTCCACTATGGTTGCAAGTCAAGGGACTTCCTTCGTGGTGGACATAGAAAGTCTGCAGAGATGTTTCTGAGATGCAATTTTTTAAAAATCAAACAAAAATAAATCATTTTTTCCTCCACCTTTAGTACAATAAGTAAGCTATTCAATTTACTGAAACTCTATTTGAAATCTTTTAGGTGGAAAAATAACAATCAAAAAGTAGAGGAACATGGCCGTGTAAACATTTCCTGATCTGTCGGTTTCCCTGAGCATTTCTAATATACCTGATAAATGATTGCACCTCTTTTTCCTGTAAGGAGAAGTTCTGATTGTTATGGCAGAAATAGCAATATTGGATTTTTATCTGCACAGCTACACACAAAGACATGAAATTATATTTAATATTATTTAATCTAAGAGTTTCAAGTAAAAAAGGCCAATGAGTCTAATTTCTATCTGTTCTTCATAATTGACAGAAACACAACAGAAAAATCTCCAGCTAATTGTATAAAAGGAAGAGCTCTGCAAAAATTTGGAACAAAGACTGAGAACTTTTAGATAGCAACCCCACCTTTTCTTCCAGAATTTGATATTAAATTCTCGACATTCCTCCCCCCCCACCACAAATATTTTATATTGGTTATAGTTAAGGTGACCAGACACGCTTTCCAATCATTTGTCCCGCGGGGTTCCAAAATGTCCCAATTTTGGAATGGAAGAGGGGGAGAGCCAGCGTCGGGAGGGGGGAGAGCAGGAGGGAAGGGGCGTGTTTTCAATTCTTCCCCTCTTCCCTCCTCCTCCTCGGTAGCGAGGTCTTTTTCCTGCCCCCAGCAAGCCATGCTGACCGTGACTTGGTTGGTTAAAGCAGTGTTTCCCAACCTTGGCAACTTGAAGATATTTGGACTTCAACTCCCAGAATTCCCCAGCCAGCGTTCTTCAAGTTACCAAGGTTGGGAAACACTGGGTCAAAGGCAGCGCTTGGGGGGTGGGGTATTCTGCAGAGCGCGAGCCCGCATGGTGCTCAGGGGCCACCGTAGCAGCCGGCGTCCACAGCGCTGAGCTCTGGAGAGGCCCTCGGGTTCAGACCCTTTACGTATGTTTTCCTGAGGTAACCAGGAAAGGGCAATTATTTTTCTCCTTTGGCTTTGGGTCTGCCTGCGTTTCCTCCCACCCTCTCAAGACGGGGGAGGGGAGGGGATGGGACGCCAGTCTGAGGAAACCTGGCTCCTCTTTGGCCTTTGCTCAACCTCTGCCCACCCTCCCACCTCAGCCTCTGCTGTTCTGGAGAGTCTTGAAGCCCTCCCCCTTCATGGCCTCGAGCCTCTCTTCCCCCCCCCGCCCACCTGACGTGCCCTGCGCTTGCGCTCTGTTGCTTCGTTTGGGTGGCTCGAGGGAACTTTCTACAACGGTCGGTCTCTCGTAGCTTGCCTCCCCCCCCCCAGACTTCATTTTCAGCGAGGGAAGGAAACGGCAGGGGGAGGGGCAGTGGGATGACGAGAGTGACGGCCACCAATTTTGTTGAGGCTGAAGACTGTGCGGGGGGGTGGGGGTGGGTGCGGCGCGGGACGTTTCTTTTGCAAGGAGGCAGCAGCCGAAAGGTAGCAGTTTCAGGGCCGCCAACCTCGCAGTAGCTAGAAGGGGGAAGGAGTGGAAAAGTTGCAGAGAGAGAAAAAAAGAGAGGAAGGAAGGAAGGAAAGGAGAGAGAGGGTAGGGAGGGAGAGAGAAAGAAAGAAAGGGAGGAGTGAGAAGGAGAGAGAAATAGAAAGGGAGAGAGAAAGAGGGAAGGAGAGAGGGAAGGGAAGGAGCGAGAGAGACAGAAAGAAAGAGAGAAGGAGAGAAAAGGAAAAGAAAGAAGGGAAAATGAGAGGGAGGGAAGGAAGGGAGAGAAAGAAAGAAAAATAGGGAGAAAGAGAAAAAAGGAAGGGAAAGAAAGAAAAAAAGAAAGAAAGAGGAAAGGTGGGAGGGAGAGAAAGAGAAATAGAGAGAAAGGAGGGGAGGAAGAGAGAAAGAAAAGGGGGAAGAGAGAAAAAGGGGAGAGAGGGAGAGAAAAAATAGGGAGGGAGGAAGAGATAGAAAGAGAGTGAGAGGGAGGGGAAGGAGGGAGAGAGAAAGAGATGGAGGAAGGGAAAGAGAAAAAGAGAAGGAAAAGAGAAAGAAAAAGGGAGGGGGAGAAAGCGAGAGAAAAGGAGGAAGAGAGATAGAAAGAAAAAGAAAAAGATTTTTTTTTGCTCTGTTTAGACCAAAATTTTAATCAAGGTGTCCCCTACCCCCGTCAATGGTGTCCCTCTTTGCCAATGTTAAAATCTGGTCCACTTTAGTCATAGTTTGACATAACATGAGTTTTTTTTTTTTTTTTTTTTGAAAATAAATTTATTAAATATATACAATAAAAACCAGATACAGAAAGACAAAAGAGATATGCATATTGTACATTTTTTACACTCTACTTATGTAGTAATTGGGGAGTGGGAGAAGGGATGGAAGTAGATATAGAAGGAAGGAGGATAGGGAGAAGAAGGAGGGGGGGATAGAGAGGCGAAAACCAGCGTTAGAGCTGGGTCTTCATGGTTTGCGGCCTGTAGTTTGAGTTCGTAGTTGGTGTGTTTTACCCTAAGGCTTTATTGATATGTTTTGAATGTAGTTTTTAGTGCCAATATATATAATTCATTTAGGGGTTTATTTTCTTTGTAAAGTTGGAGTTCGTGTCGATCGATGTTTACAGTTTGTTGTTTCAGTTTGATGTTATGATTTGTGATGTAAATTGCTATTTTTTCAAGTTGTTTTTGTTGGATATTTTTCTTGATGGGTAATTTTTAGATAATTCCTTTTTTTTAACCAGAGGTACCATTTATCCCAAGCTTTGTAGAAATCTGTCTCATCCTTGTTTTGCAGTTCCATTGTTAGTTTGGACATTTCTGCGCATTCCATTATTTTAATCAAGAGTGATAGAGTAGTTGGGGTTTTTTCTTGCTTCCAAAATTGTGCATATAAAATCCGTGCGGCTGTAATAATATGGATTATAATATATCTGTTTTCTTTACTAAAATTTTGTCTTGTGATTCCTAGTAGAAATAGTTCGGGTTTCGCATGGATAGTCTGAGAGGTAATTTGTTCTAGTATAGTTTTAATTTTTCCCCAATATTTTTGGGTGGTTTCACATGTCCACCAGATGTGGTAATATGTACCTGGTTTTTTCTCTGCATTTCCAACATAATGGTGATAGATTTGGATACATTTTTGCAAGTCTGGCAGGTGCAAGTGCCATCTGTAGAACATTTTATAATGGTTTTTCCTTATATGAGGTTGCCATCGTTAGTTTATAGTTAGCAGTCCAAATTTTTTCCCATTCGTTTAATAAATTGTGTACCCAAAGTTTTGTGACCACGCTATCATAGATCCTTTAACTATTTCTTCAACAGTATCGTGTTGAAGGAGGATATTGTATATATTTGATATTTGCTTTTTTTGTGGACCAAAAATTATTTTATCGAGGGGGTTATTTTTTTGGAAGTCTGATTTGTTCTTATCTTCATTATATTTTGATTTTATTTGTAGGTAGTGTAACCAATCTACTTTAATACCTTTTTCCGTGAGTTTTTGCTTAGGGAATTAGCTCATTATTTTCGTTTAGTAGTTGGTCGTATGTTATAATTTTATCAGGGGTTAATGCATTCGGTATATAATGGCTTCTGTTGGTGAAATCCATTTTGGGATGCAGAGGTAGTGGTTTTTTTTAATGAAGTGCCAGGTGTTAATTAAGGTTTTTCGGATGTAGTGTGATCTGAAATATGTTGGTATTTTATCTATGTCTGTCATCAGAAACTTGTGCCATCCGGATTGAAGGTCATAGCCTTCAAGTGTTAATATTCTAGAATTTTTAAGTATTATCCATTCTTTCAGTAGGTTTACAATTGAGGCATGGTAGTATAGTTCCATTGTTTGGTAACCCAAAACCACCCCTTGACCTATGGTCTTGTAGGTCCTTAAGTTTTATCCTGGCCTTTTTTTTTGTCCATATGAATTTGCGAATTTTTGTGTGTAGGTTTTTGAAAAAGGTCCTATTTAGTTTAATGGGTGCAGTTTGGAAAAGGTATA